>NW_020955365.1:252868-255393 GCF_003031625.1 Empidonax traillii | reverse complement strand
AAAAAAAAAAAAAAAAAAAAAAATCAAACCAGATCTTCAAGTCCAGAAGGGCAAAGCTCTGGAGCGAAGGCCCCTCAGAAGCACTCAGGGACTCAGTGTTGCACTTGCAGCAGCTCTGCTGTGCATCCGTGCGCTCGGTACCTGTATGGGGGCAGCTCGTCTGCTCGCTGCAGCTGGGGAGCTGGAGGTGCTGCTGAGGGCCAGTGTCCCTGGGCAGGATGAGCTGCCTGCTCCACAGGCGAACCTCAGGCTGGCTGGCTGGGGCTCATCCTCAATGCATCCCTCCCTCTCTCCTTCCCTCCCTCCCCTGGCTCTTTCATGCCGAGATCCTGTGCAAGGTGGTGCTATAGTAACGGACACAATACCTGTCCTCAAGCCACTCCAGTTCATTAATAAGACCTCATCTATGGCAGGGGCCAGGAGTTTATTAAACATTTATGAGTCCTTTCTGCAGGAAGGGAATTATTGCAAGCTACAGTTCCCATTCACTGTGTACCCCCCACCCAAGGGAGCTCCCCTACTCCAATGCACCTGCTGGTTTGAACCCAAACTCGCCTTCCCCAGCCTGGTCATTTATTATTGATGTTGCTGGGCCCTTGGGCAGATAGATGCAGAGGTGCACTGAGGCAAAGCTGTTTGAAAAACATATGGAATTCTGGCTATAAATAAAACCATTACATTTTTGAAACACAGCATGGCTCAAAGAGGTGAACCAGTCCAGCTCCATGTGACTTCAATATGACAACACTTCTCCTAGCATGGCAGAAAGTACTTAATGAAAACTTGCACAGAAATGCAGCCTTCCAGTATGCTCATCATGCCTGCATGTTGGCTGGAGTCAAATGAAAACCTTCTGCTTTTGGCAAGGCCTCAGTTATTGAATTTGAGTTACAGACAAGTAACGAATAATAAAAAACCAAACAAAAAACAAACCAAAGAAACAAAACCAAAGCAAAATATAAAACAAAAGAAACCAAACAAACAAAAATAAAAAACAAAGCAAAACAAACCAAAAAACCAAACCAACAAACAAAAAAGCACTGAAAAAACAAACTATTTCATATACTCCTTTTCCATATATTCCTTTTCCTCCCTTCCCTGTTCTTTGGGTGAAGGGGAAGGCAGAAACCATACAGGCTGTTAGAAAAAGGGAAAGCTTTGTGTTTGGTATATTACTTTGGCACATTACTTTACTCTCCTAAGACAAGTTAAAATAAGAACCCAGCAGTGCCTCATCAGGCCACCAGCAGGATAAGAATTGGTTTCCTCTGGAAGTCCCCAGCTGAGAGTTGCCATGTGGAGGGCAGATGGGCAGGTAGGCTGCTGCCCAGCCACAAACCTCGGCTCCTGTTCTGCCTCAGGCCACCTGGTGTCCCTGAGCAAGCTGCCATGGCTCTGGTAATCCTCCTCCTGACCTACACTGTCATTATCCTTACAGGTACAGTGGCCACACTTTGCCCATAACTTCTGTTCAGAGCTTGGTCTATCCAGACTCTTCAGACAGAGACAAGAAAAAAAAGAAAGCAAGATTCCTCCAGAGAAATAAACCGTATCTGAACTGTTTTCACTTACAAACTCCTCATTTGGATGTTTTAACTGAGTGAGTAGCATTGAACAGGATGCAAATATGGGCCAAAGCCATGCAAGGGCTATACATCCACTGCTCCATTCCTCTCCTGGCTCTTCGCATTGGCCCTCAATCTCTGGGTTTTAGATGTCTCTATAATACAAATACCAAATGTCTGGATAGTCCCAGCTCCACTCTGAGGAAGCAGATGTTGGAAAATACACTTCCTCATGGTTATGTGAGTCAGATAAGCAGCTTTCACTGAAATCCTTTATTCCTAGTACAAACCAGGAGAGGAGAAGAGAGGGAAAGGAAAGAAGAGAGAGAGAAAGAAGAGAAAACATACTTAGGAGCAGAGAAAGTTTTGCTTGGCTGGAGCAAAACTGGTTCTGTTGTTGCAGAACTGGTTACAGTTTCTTTCTCCTCTTTGAATAATTCATATGACGTAGAGAAGCATCAGAAAACTCCAGGCTCTGCACAGCTGTCCTTGCAGGCAGTCCTCCCATAACGAGTAGTGGGAACATGGGACTAGCAGCTCCCAGCACTACCTACCCATATGCCTGTAGCAGAGCTTCTCTGGGTGTATTTCTGCCTACTTGGGTGAAACAGCAACTGATCTCACTGCCAGCTCAAGGACTGCCCAGTGACTCTCCGTGTAGCATGTCCTGCTGCCCTAGGAGCAGCTGCAACTCCTATTCCTCCTCTGTCTTCTCCTTACACTGCTCAAGCTTGAATCTGACCATCTCCAAACTGACCAAAAGGAAGTAAATCCTCCTGATTACTCCCTGGCCTTGGCTTACCCTGGCTCACTGGGGCCTGCAGACAGCCAGGTCACCACTGTGGAAAGGTCTCACACAATCCATTAAAACATTGTCTCCCATTTCCACAAGGCACACAGGAAATGAACCCTAGCAGGTCAACTGCCAGACATCAGAGGTACGTATGGTTTTAGGGATAT
>NW_020955365.1:199493-252095 GCF_003031625.1 Empidonax traillii | reverse complement strand
AAAAGGAAGTAAATCCTCCTGATTACTCCCTGGCCTTGGCTTACCCTGGCTCACTGGGGCCTGCAGACAGCCAGGTCACCACTGTGGAAAGGTCTCACACAATCCATTAAAACATTGTCTCCCATTTCCACAAGGCACACAGGAAATGAACCCTAGCAGGTCAACTGCCAGACATCAGAGGTACGTATGGTTTTAGGGATATATAAATGTCAAAAATAATAAATAATCAAATTGTCTTGCATTTAAACAAACATTAATTTGTTAGCATTTGAGAGAGTTTCCTGAATGTTCTTATGGTATCTGAACACCCAAAACCATGTAAGAACCCAGCTCTGAACTGAAAATGGTGCAAAGTCCAGTGCAAGGAATTCGCTTTGGAAGACTGGAGCTCAGCTTGGAAAGTAGTGTTCAAAACCCATACCTCCCAGCAGCTGTGGAACAAGAGGGTTTTAGCTTGCCCTTCTTTCTGGGGTTCTGGTCCTGCCTCAGATAGAGAAAGCACAGAGCAGACACAAGAAAGAAGATACGCTTAAAATTCAGGGCTTTATTCATTTATCCACTCATACTCTAATTACATGGATATCTGAAGTCTGTCCTTCATGCATTTGGGACTGGTTCAAGTAGCTTCCTCAGAGACATATCTTGGCTGGCCCCTGGCAAGGTATATTCCCTTTGTGCAGGTAGGGGTCTCCCATTAGCAATGCTACCTGCCTCACCATTAACAGAATTACACATTTCTCACAGCAGGTTTCATCTCTCCCTCCTCTTTACGCTTTGTAATTCTTCACCGCCTCCACTTCTGCAGTGCTGCAGTAGTATCCCCTTTCCAAATTCACTTACCCTTTCCCTAAGGCTTAAGAAAGGGTGTTACTCACTCTTGCTTCTCTTGCAGGGAGGCAGCTCCATAGCAGCAGTGTCACTTCTGGGTTTCCTCCTCCTCAGGTTCACAGACTAGTAAACTGCCCAGATTCCAAGCTGCAGAGAGTGTCACAGGCTGGATGGGGCCATGGCAATCCCTATGTGACTAATCCCAACGCTCATTTTGGAGCATCAGTTGAGGAAATCTTTCTTCCTTAACAAGACCTAACATGATAGCCCTTATGGATCCAGCTGCCACTGTTACTACTTTTTTCTTTCCTGTTTTAAACCTATGCCTTAATTTTCTTTTCAGAAATTATACCCCATTGTGATTCTCCTTTTGCTATCTCAGACCTTCTTAAAACACAGTGTATTACATAATTTCATTTTAAGTCTGTTGCTTGCAAGCTGGAGTCTAAGTTCAAGACACAGCATTTGCCTGCGCTTGCAAAGAAATATTTTGCAAAATTAAAACTATATGGCTCCCATAACTTGCACCTACTGCTGAAACTCATACAGACTCATGTCACCAAAGAACCTCGGTAAGGCTGTATTAAAAATGTGTTTTAGTACCAATACAGACCTAAAAGCAGTACGCTGACAGCCACTGCTGTGGGCTTATATACTATCATTACCTCAGGATAATTTTCAGAACAAAATGAGTTTTCTTAAAACTTGAAAATTAGTCAAGTGCACATATAGGAGATGTGCCCTAAAAATAGCTATGGCTTGCAGACACCAGGCTTGATTCAGGGTTGCAGCAGCTTCTTAAGAAAACCAAGGATGTAAATATCAGAGCTGGCAATAAACATAACTCTCACTTGGAAGAGTAGATTCTACAGGTAAAAGTACACTTAAAGGCTATCAAATTTTTTAGTTATTTCTTTTGTTGAAAGGCCTCAAAAATCATCTTTATGCTACTCCTACCAATGATTCCTCAAAATAATGGTTGAGGTAAAGTCTGCCACATTTAAAGAGACTTTTGCTACTGATTTCAGTGCAGACTGCATAGCATACACGTTTCATATGCAGGTGTTATTCAGGCAAGTGTGCTTCTCATAACTATGACTCCTGATATAGCCTTGCAAGCAGCCACTTTTCCCAAAGCTTCTAAAACATAAAATTTTGAACTTTTTAGAAATATTTAATTACCATAGTAATTGACACCCTGACACTAACATCCTGGGAATGTCAATTTAACCTTTTGGTGTCTCTACTGAATTAACAGAAAGATGCTTGACTTCATGCTGTTTGATCAACCCTAAGAGTAAGCAAAGGCTGCTGGGGTCCCCCAGTGGAGACACACACAAGTGCAAAGCCTTGTCACAGCCTGGGTAGCCAAGGTCAGACTAGAATAACCTTGTTAATTTTTAATCAGTTTTTTTTTCAGTCCAAGGCCATTTGATCACATCCCTGGTGCTTGTGGGCTGCTTGTTGGATCACAGTTTGCTCTTGTTATTTGGAGGAACCTTCCTTTGGTAAAGCGAGATGAGTTTGTCTTTTTAGCTCTTACCAAGAGCTCAAAGGCTAGAAAATCCTGGGTGATCTGTTTTCCTAACTGAAGATTTCTTAAAATCTCATTGTTTTAAAATTGAGTTTCTTTGGAAGTTTTAAATACCTCCTTTTCTTCCAAATGGAGCAAAGTAATGAGGTAGAAGTGACGAATGTTGATATGCATGTGGCCCTTACAGTTGGCAGACTGTAATATTTACAGCCGTGTGAGTTTGACAGTGCTTTGCCCACAGGCAAGACCAAACTCAGAATTTTCTGTGATTCTGTGAAAAAGTTGTCTGGTAGGTTTCATAGAATCATGGGATCATTCCTTCAGGAAAAAGATCTTTAAGATCATTGCATGCCCCCATTAACCCAGCACTGCCGAGTTCACCCCTGAGCCATGTCCCCACGTGGTGCCTCAAAGGTCTACTCAGATGACAAGCATATTTTATTGCTAGGCATGAAACTCTGGGGTGAAATCAATTATTCCTTTGTATAGTAACTGGTGTACTGGAGACTGTATTTCTATTGGCATCTGTAAGAGTCCCTCAGCCTTCAATCTACAGCATCTGATGTCAAAGATGAAAGGGGTGACCTGGGATCCCATGTTATACAAGGATTTAGACTAAATCATCAGTATGGTTCTTCAGGTTTTGAAACCTATGGCTTTACATCTATAGTTTTCCTCCATAATGAAGACTTCAGGATCCTGATTTCTATTTTACCATATATGAGAACTGAGTGCTTTCTTGTCAGTTTAAAATGCTTTGTGTTGAGTCTGCTCAAATTAAATTTTCAGATGCTATGTTTGATTCCCTGATGACTGCAGCAAAACCAGCACTAATTTCAAATGGTTAAAAAGATTAATCTTTGGTTTCTAGTATCTGCTTCCTGATCAGATCACTGATAGGAACAGTATTTGATCACAGCTGGACACAAAATAAAAATAGAGGCTCCCAGGATCCAACAACAAGTAAAACAATAATGGAGATAAGAATTCTTATTTATAATTTTCCTTACTGGAAACTCCTAATTAAGTAGTACTTTCCTACACCTTACACAGTAAGAGGGTTTTAAAGCATTTCTATGTAGAAAGTTCCTGTGTGAAGTACATCTTTCTCCACCAAAAAAAAGGACAAAATTTCTACATCATTGCACTAATACTGATACATTGATGATAATTTCTGTGCATAAAGGAATACAATATATTTTGTAAAAATATGTCCTTTTTTACTTTCACAAAGAAGTATAAGGAAAGCCTTGTAGCTGGATAAAAACATTTCTATAACGTTTGCAATGTATTTGAAAGTTCCTTGGGTTATAGTGACACCTTATGGCAGTTTTATTACATCTTACAGGTCATTTTGAAAATTAACTTCTCTTGTAACCTTTCATATACAGGCCGTTACTATCAGAAAGGAACTGCTTTGATGTTTTTAGAAATCTTTTTGTTACAAATTACTCAAAAGATCCTTCCATCTCTTCAAATTTGTGGTTTCCCTTTTGCTCTTACTAGGAAAATACATTTTAAAGGGGAATAGTCTTTGGTATTGTCTTCTCTCCACGTTTAACAGATAATACCTGTAGTGATACCCTGCTTGTAAATAGCCTCTTGCTCGCTTGATTTACCAAATTATATCACGTAGCTCATTGTCTTCCTCTAATCCCAGATCTGAACTCTTTAAAAGAAAGCATCATGATAGAACCTAATGAAAAAATTCTTTCCTTTTAAGTACTCTTGGAAACCAAAGCTGTGGGATAGGTAAATAAAACCGGTTTCTACATGAAGATCAGAATGTATAAAACTTGCCTTCCTAGGGCTCTCCCTTACATGAATTTTCTACTGTCTGACAGGAGTTATCTCTATCTACAGCCCTTCCCTCACTTGAAGGGCAAAGTTAGTCCCTCTAGTGAGGTAACAGTTATCCTAAAACTTACATTAATCCTTTACCTTTAATATTTTAATAACACTTTAATCAAACAAGGGTTGGAAGTGGGCAACAGGTTTGAAGTTGCAAAGGGCTGAGAAAGAATGAGGGAGAAGAATGACTGAGCAGTCACATTAATCTTTAAAAAACAGGTGAAAATCTACATATGCTATTGTTTACTTGAAGGGGGGAGTTGCACTTATGCTGAACTGCAGTTAGGGTTTATTTCTGTTAGAAAAAAATAAGCTCCAGATGCCTTTTATGTAACCCTTTCTTGTTTAAAAATTATTGCATATAGAGAGATGCAGTTTAAAATTATAATTCAACATTCTTTCATTGAGCAAAACAGTTCTGTTTAAAATTAATATTTTAAGTTCTGACAACAGATGTCAGTGTCTAAATATGTCATCTCTTACAATCTATAAATTAAAAAAATTTAAAAACCCATGCTTTTGCCAGACTTTTAAAGATATTCCCATTGCTAAGCTAGGTGAAATCACTGCCTATTTATACCCAGCACTGCCTGAGATTTTTTTTGAAAGAGTGAAAAGGAAATCAGTTCTATTTAATTTAAACCCACTAGTTTTTCCAAGTTAAGAAATTGAGAAACAGTGACAATGCAAAATCTTCTCTTCCCTTACAATGCATGCATTTAGAACTGAACAAAAATGAAAATAATCAACCATGGCATCTTGAAAGACATGATGACCAGTAACACACAGTTCAGGCCAATGCTTTTAGTTCAAATAAATTTGTTTTAAAATGCACAGGTTTAATGAAGTTTCTTTTTAATAACTCTATTCTGTATGAATACATATTTTAAATATTGAATATTTTACCTAGCTTTCTCCAGAAAATGTCTGCTACAGCAAAATAGAGAGTGGAAAAAAAGGGATTTATTCAACTTCCTAATCACAGTCATTCAACTTAACAAAGTAATCTTTTCCAACAAAAATAAAGATTCAACTTAACAAAGTAATCTTTTCCAACAAAAATAAAGATACAGAAATTAAACATTCCAATGAGTATGTTAAGATTAAATTAAATCTGACCTCAAGCAGCAGCCCAATAGCAGCAGCACTAGTTAGTAAATAGTAATGACCAGTAAAGCTCTTCCATGAGACAGAATCAAGCAGCACTCCTGCACAGGCACCAGGAATTTGAGCAGAGGTGTTTGGCAGTGGGCACTATTTCAAAGAAAGTAGGTCCAAGCCTATGGAGTTGGCATTAGATATTCTGACATTTTGGAGATGACATTTTCCACTATCTTTCCTTCTTTTTTTTTTTTTTCCCAGCCATTCCCTGAAATCTGCCTCTGCTCTGAAGGGTTGCTGTATCACTCTGGGATCTGGATTTGGTAATCCCAGTAATCCTCTGGATCACTTACCTGCAGCTGCTCTTACCACTTCTCCTTTGGTCTCATGCTGCCTGTGGAACAGCCCGCAAGGGAAACAGATGCCTACTCATCTGCCCTCTCCATCAGCTTGCCAGAGCTGGACCATCAAGCTGAGAGGCAGAATCTCATGTTAGGTTCCCTTCTTCAGCCCCTGATGGCAAAACCTCCAGCTAAAAGGTATCAGGCACAAAATTCAGACTGTGACTGTCATAATTTCAGCATTCCTTTACCAAGTATCACCAGAAAAAAAACTTGTCAGAGCCCCCTGATTTTTGTTGCCCTTCTATTACTTTACAGAGCCATGCGCAGCTTAGGAGCATGGATCCAAAAAAAAAAAAAAAGGCAAGAGAAAGGATATTCAAGAGATGGCTGCATCAGAAAGGGCCTGGAAAAGTAGCAGGCACATGGTCCAAAGGAAAATTCTGACAAAAGAATTGCTATACATGGGATTGAGCTCAGTTAAATTGGCAATTATGTGTGAAGAGACCTCCGCTTATTTAATCTCTCCAAGGTGCAGAAAATCAAGGCTTTGTACTACCTACGACATGAAAAGAATAAGGAAACAGCTCCTACCCAGCAGCCAGCTAATGATCTGATTAGCTTAAGATATATTTATAGTGCTTGTTTAATCAAAGAGCTTCAACTGTATGGTCCCAGTTTGCAAAATGGGGCAGTGGGAATATTGCAAAGGTGTTATTTCTTTGTAAATCCTTCTCTTGTAATGGTTGTCAATCAGTGAGAATCCAGGAATTAACTCTTTAGGAAACATAAAGCATATATGCACAATCAAACTGAAAAAACCCTCAACTAATTTAACAGTTTCCTGCTTGCCAGATAACAAAAAAAAAGAACAAATTAAATATTTAATCCTGGATAGGATAATGACAAAAATACAATAGTACTTTATATTGAAATCACTTCAATTGCAACATAACATTTAGTATCTATCAAGTCAGAAATCCATGTCAGAAACTACTTCTCTTGCTAGTTTTATCCAACAGATGAAGGCTTTGAGCAATCACTGTAAGACATGATTGTTTCTAGAAATCTAAAAAAAAAAATTTAAAAAAATTAAAAAATCTGGTGCCATATTACGATAGATTCTTCAGATGAAATTTACTGCTGCAGTTACAGTCTCATCTGATTGTTTCATTAGTATTTTTGCTTATTTGCAGTATTTGAAGTTACTTCTGTGACATCAGCTAAACTTTCTCAGGTTTGGTGCCATAGGTAAGTGTTTACATCATCAGCATGGCAGGGGCAAGATTTGTATTTCTAGTTTTTTAGTTCTCTGCTCTAATGTTTGGTTTTTCTGTTCAGAAAGTCAGCAGTTATTCTGCCTTATGGTGCTTGGTTCTTAAGTAACCTGATGGAAAGAAAGCTCTAAAAAGTTTTGGTTTTGTTTACTCTTACAAACCATAGTCCCAAGCTGGCATTACGGAGACATGAAGACAGACACGAACAAATCGTGCCAGTGAAGTAACTTCAGCTCCCAAGCCTTGGTTTTCAGGTCAAAGGTAACAATGTTTTCATTGATGTGGTTTCAAATGGAGCTTCTTCTTTCATTATCCTTGATTTGAATGGCTAATTACTGCAGAAGAATGTAAAAGTCTTTTGAATGCTGTGCAAAAGGTGAAACATTTTAAGAAATTCCATTAAAAAATAATAACTACGGCACAAAAAAAAAATCTTCAAAAAATGGTATGTAGATGTAGGCAGGCCATTAAATCTCTATAATTTCCAGCTGCTTCACATCCACAAGTGCCTTAATTTGCAGTAAGAAACTGTACTAGAGCCATAACAGTATAGTTCATAGGCAGGTGTCCCACAGAGAAAAAAAAGGATTTTTTTTTTTTTTTAATAATTTTACAGTTTAAAATTTATGTCTGGAATACTTGGTAAGTTTTTTTAGAGCTTGAATAACTAGTACATATTTAGCTCCTAGGTTTGTTCACAGTTCCTGCTTTGTAAGTTTGGCACAAGAAATCAGAATCCACCTTGTCACTCTCAAGAGCCAGTTTTCCAATCTACTGAGCAAGTGCAGTGGCCTCCAGCAGGTGACATGAGCATAGAGAGTTTCTGTGCACTTGTGTCTGGCAACAGGAAGAGAACATCGAATGAACTGTTTCTGTTTGCATAACTCCTCACAAAGACCTAATTTCCTACACCTACTGAGCTGCATTCTGCATTCTGACCTTCTGCATTCCTCACAGCTGCAAAATCCATGGAATAACACAGCCCTGAAAACACCGATTTAAAAAAGGTAATGTAAAGCTCTGGCATATGACAATTCTAAAAGGTGGGACTAGAGATACTTCAGTCATGAAGCAGAGAGATGAAAGGGTTTCATGAAAGAGTTTATGAAAATTTCAACCCTAAGCCAAAACAAACCAACCCAAAACATCTGGATTTCAGCACTTGGGACCTTCCTTCTTAAGAAACAGGTAAGTAATGGATCCTACCAATACTCAGAAATAAAGGGAAGAAGAGAACATTATCATGGTAAAGTACATAGAAGTCAGATCAGCACTGTGATCTGCTGAGCAAATTAAGGTTGGCATTTTCTCAGCAGTGACAAGGCTGTACTCATTTGATGGATACAGCTGTGGAAGGAATGGGGCTACTGTCATCCTCAGCAAGTGAAAACGAAGAGAGAACCGAAGCCATCTGATGCTGCCTTTCCATTCTCACCTGAACTATCTTTTTCTTTTTTTACTCTCTCCTCCCACAGCATCTCCAGCCAACAATACTTCTAAGCAGATCACGTCTCATACTTTATCAATTTATACCATACAAAGAGCCGAGAACTACCTTCCCTCAGAGTGCTGGAAAACTAACCTGACAAAGCAGTGTATTTTGAAACCCAGGTTTAGAAAAAGGGCTGGTTTCTGGGTCAATGAGCATTGAAAATGCAAATTGAGATCACAATGTGGCATGAGAACCCCAGACTCCAGCATGGGCTCAGTGTGCCTTCAGAAAAAAGTAATTTTAGAGACATCTAGTGCATCAGTTTTTCCCCAGGACTTTTATTCTTTGTGCGAAGGCAATATGTGATGACATTTCACAAATGTCTGGACAGCAATCACTCTAAGAAATGAACTCAAAAGCACGCGGGATAAGATGCATTTCAAACTAAATACACAGTGAAAAAGTTTTCTGCAGAATTTACTATTAGTTAATTTAATGGAATTTTAAATAAAAATATCTTTCAACATGAAAATATGAAAAGTTCATTTATTTCCATAGGTAACCTAATTCAGAGTACAAAGTGATGTGAATTTCTCAAAACTGTCACTGTACCTTTTACATATTTTTAAAGTAACTGATCTAAAAGTTGATACAAGAATAAATTTGCTTTTGAAGAGCTGTCCAATAAACCAGATATATATTAATGCCATGCTATGACAGTTCTATTTATGAATCACAGCTGACACTACAGCAACATCACTTTATAATGTCATGAGAATTGTAATATTTTACAATCAAAACATTAAACTGCCACTAATACAGAGACTGTACAATTAGACAAATAAACAAATATTAAATATTTTGCACATGGCCTGAGTTCACTATAACATATTTTGATTTACAACTTCATCTCAGAAATCTGTACAGCAGTTAGAACTCTTTCAAAGAACTTACAGACAATACAACTTCAGAGCTTATTTGTCCTGTTGATACAAGTGTGAGGCCTGGAAGGCAAGAGGACTTGGTGTATGAATCCAAGGTTTTACTGCTTTGTGTAACTTCCTTGCAAAGCAGTCATAACCTAATGGAAAGTAAGGTACAAGGCAGGACCCCACTTGAAAATAAGCTAACTCATCTGAAAATTCTCCAGATAGGTTTCCTCACAGCCATTTCAGAGTAAAAGTTCACAATGAGTATATAAAATGCAGCATATCTCTTAACAAAGAACAAAAAAGGCGTCACATATACAACAGGGTACTTCTTCTGTATTCTCCCTCCCCATATTTATTTCATTGGAAATGGCACAGATCAGCATCCCCACTCGTGGCCAATAGAAAGAAAAGTCCTAATCATTAACAAAGGTCACTCTAAAGTCCAAAAACTTCATTGCAATGCAAGATCCAGTGTTCATAAAACAATGTTTTAAAAACTTTCTTTTTATGCTCAAGTCACATAGACATAGGCAGATTAAGCACATACATTTATAATAGATAACACAAGAATCATGTAATTCTTAACCTGTATGGAAGCTTGATGGAATTTGATTAAAATCTAACTTCTCATTTAATTTTTGGTTTTTTTGGTGCAATTGAACTGAAAAATCTAAAATCATGTAGTCTATACACACACTTATCTATCTACAGACACAGATAACATTACAACAGGGGCTATAATACAAAAGCTAACATAAGTTTTCCTTACTTTAAAAGGCCATCAGGGTATTTATTAAGGTTCCACATAAATGTGAAACAGTTGTTGCTAAAAAGACAAAACTTAACAGAAAAGTTTTAAAGAATAAGGCTTAAAATGTTGTGTACCTACACACCCAAAAATCCAGCCTTCTACTTGGGGTACTCAGCACCTGTGTAAGGCTACAACTTCCCCACAACACTTCTTACTTAGAGAGAGGAGATCACAGTATCTTCAGTAAAACAAACTAGGGCATTCTACCCATGTTCCCACTAAAAAAATTTCTCTCCACATCTCCCAAATAATTGGTGGACTCCTTTACCTTTCAAAAGACTCCTCTGGTATTGCTGTCTTCCTGCACGAGCAGGTTCCATGAGCTGCTCTGTGCCTTATTCACACCATTGGCGTGATGAAAAGAAACAGAAAATCTGCTCCCTCCTCCATCCTTGAAATGACACCTGTGCTGTTTCTCTCCTCCTGAAAGAGTCAGAACCAGGGGCTTCTAAGCTAATCTGTAACTCAGTGGTTTTAATGTTCCTCTCCACCAGCCCAAGCAGAGAAGGTTTTTTGAGCCTCTTTAATACAATCTTTCCCTCTAGCAGGATTAGTTTGTTTTCCAAGGCTGAGTTTTCAGAGGATATTTCAGAGACTCTCATACTTAAAACCAAATGGAACCACCAGTTCTAATACGACAAACACTTCTGTCTTGGTACAGTCACATTCATTCAGCATAAACCAGAGCAGCCAAAGCACAACTAATGCACATATGTAAGATGGGCAGTTGTTTTCACTTCTTTTCTCCTTTTGTGGTGAATACAATACAGATAAATCAATTAAAGATTGATTTAAAGGGCTGGGCACTTCAGCCCAGACTCTGCTCTAATTTCCACAGTAGAATAAAGGTATGCTCATAACCTGCTGGGCTTTCACATTTTTTCCTTTAAATTAGGTTGACTAAAAAGGGCAGAAACTTAGTGTACTTTACAGTCTTGTTCAAGACATTGTAAAAAAGAATTTATATTTTATCAGGTTATTATTTCAGTAATTTGTAATTCAGCACTTGTAATCTCTTAATCAGATACCTATTTCAAACCTCTGTTCTCCATTTTATTTTTACCTTAGGGCTAGGCAGACCCTCTGCTTCAGGCCAAGCCAGATGTAACACTGCTTCCCGTTCAAGTCCAGACACAGAAGGCTCCTGGAATATCCACATTCTTTCCCAAACATCTTGGATGTGAAGTACAACTGCTGCTCTCAAACAATGGTATTCCCTCTGGCCACAATATGAGTCTTCCAGCCTCTTGCAGGGCTTCAGGACAATCACTTGCAAGTGGATCAACTGGACAAGGCTTCCTAAAATCTAATGTAGCAGGAGCTACGTGGCACATGGCCATGGTGACTTACCTCTTTTAAGTCCTCTTTCCTCTAAGAAGAAATAATTAGAGAACCTCACACACACAGTTTCCTGACACATTGAGCAGGAACCATGTACATGGGAGAGGGATTTGACTCTCTCATTTTAACTAGTTATCCTTTATTTTTAATTTTTAAGTAACTGGAAAATTTCATTATGACTTTCATAAAGCACCCTTTTCAGTTTTCTTTATTGTTGTTATTCTGTTTTGCTCATTCTGAAGATTGCAGCAAACAAGAAATCAAAATTATGTTTCAAATATAAATGGAAAAAAATCCTATTTCTTGAGACAGATAAAAACCTTATTCCATCATACTACCAGTTCATACAAGAGCCTCTTTTAATTTGAACTTGTAGGATTTTTTTTTACTTTGTTCTTACAAAATAGATTATGTTCTTGTGTAGCCCATGCCAAAAGCACAAACCCTAAGCCCACAGTTTAGGAGGTCTAGTATATGAAATCTTACCAATATTTTCAGTTATTATCCCCTCCAATAAGTTAAATTAAAATCCAGTTCTGAAAAGCCCTCAGTCCAGAGAGATCAGTGACTGAAACCCTAGATCAGGAGACTGATATTTAAGATTGCCTCTGCCATAGATATATTAATCTAATACATTGTAGAGTCCTATGAGATGTTGCTTTTAATATAAACTTATTTTCCAAATAATTTAGAGGAATACAGATTCAAGTAATTCTTCAAAGGTCTGCTTTAAGTTATCCTAACAAAACACAGCTTTCAAGAGTTGACATAAAAGAAGACATTAGTGTAACAGAGTATAGAGAGTAACAGCAAACTTAAATAGTTTAACAGTTCTAGTATTGTACTTAAATTTACACAGATCTCCTAATATAACCTACAATGTTTACCATGAATATTAACAGCACATAAGCATTACAGTGTGTTAGGGATTGTTTTCTAGACCACAATTCCATTGGTCCCAGGTGTTGTAAAATAATAGGACTAAGGCAGCAGCTGTAATACATAAATTGATACTTTAAGAAATATGCTTAAATGCTATTACTGCTTGGAACTGTGGAAATATAATAAAATACAAGTCACATTTACAGCATAAGGCCCTTTGGTTTCTTAAGCAGCAAATGAATGAACAGGTTCTTCAGTGAAAGGCTTTGAAAAATAAAGCAGGTAGGCTTTCCATAAAAGAGGTAACTAGTTCTTTCCTTCTCAAAATAGCCATCTGCAGTCTTCAAAATATTATCTAAGAAAGCTCTTGAAATTCTTAGGAAAGAAAAAGTTAAACCCCAACAGTAGTGTCTGACAGAGCAGAGATTCCATCATGGGCAAGCTGAACATACACCTTCTGGGAAGTAGAAGAAACTACTAATTGGATTTCTGGAGAGCTTTATTGACTTTAGAGCAATACAATAAAAAGGATCTCAAATACCTGTGTATTTACCATATATTCTAGAGATTACAAATCCATATTTGAGAACTCACTTCATGTCAATCTATCCTTCATAACGACTTGAGTTAAAACAAAATTAAATAGTTCATTTTAGTCATGGCAATTTACGGTAGTCTCCTTTTTCACACAACCATGTTAACTTGTATAAGGCAATCCTTTTCCATCTTCTCAATTGAGCCAAAAATTATGGATTAATTCAAGATATTTCTGTGTAACTATATAATGTGTGTTTAGTTACACAGAACTGTTTAGTTACACAGTTGTGGCAGTCAACACGCGAATTTTACAGAGAACATTCATTTTGTGAGGTTTCATATCTACCACCATTCTTTTTTACACATCAGTTATAAGTGGTATCAAATAAGCCAAAACACTGAAATATATAATAAATGTGATGAAGTCACCATCTGTATTTTAAAATCCTGTTTAAGTGGTATGTTGCTTTTGCTATGGGGCTTGTAACAAAGATCTGGCATTATAAAAGAGATTGTAAACAAGCATGACCTTTGAAGCAGTGTTCTTACTCTGTCCCAAACTTGTACAAAATTTTAAAACAACTTCTTATGCCTGATGAATCTTGTAGTTTACTACCTATTAATTATAATTATATAGATAGAAAAGAAAGTCAAAATATGCTCTCTTAGCCTCTTTCACAGTTATTGGTTAGAGTTCTTTCTATATAACGTGGCTATTGAAATTTTTGGGCCAGCATAAGAATTTCCTTTCTTCAAACCGTCATATGGCAAAAATGACAGTTTGTGCTAAATTGAGGCAACATGAATTAATTGTGGAGGGTTGCAATCATTAGAATCATTATACCCTAAGCATTTTTGGTGAACCTAAGAAACAAAATTTTGTACGAAATTTCATAGGAGTTGATTGAGTACACCTCTGATTAATTCTGATATGCTTCTTTTTCAGTTGTATATATGCATCCTACATTCATCGTTCTCATTTTCAGTAAAGAGACAGGAAATCTTTAGCATGTAAGATGACTTTGCACTTACGTAATTCCACTGCAGTACCAGGTGAATACAACATCAGCCTTTTTTCCAGTGCAAAAGTCTTTACTTTGCTGGGCTGAAAGTTTCCCCAAATCGTGCTTTTACTAATCAAAAAAAGATGTTAATCAGCTTACCCATGATCCAAATTTCATCAGTCTTTGAAAGAAGAAAACAAAACATTTTACCCAAAAAGATCTTTTAAGTCATTACTAGCTGAGCTGCTGTTTGTCATTGTGTTTGCTGGCTGTGCAAAGTTCTGAGGAGAAAAGAAAGGATTACCCTGTATACCAAAGCCAGGCTGTCCCATCATGTTCATCTGAGGTCCCAAGACTGAACTGCTTGCATTCGGGGACCCTGGTGGTGGTACAAACTGATTAACCCACTGGTTTGATTTCTGTTGAGCCAACTGTTTCATGCTAACTTTGGGTTTCTGAGGACCAAAAAGATTATCTAGAGCAGACATATCTGGAGGTCTGTTTTGTTGTGTCAACGGAGAGACTGCAGATGCAGCATTCATAGGACTGTAATTTGGCATACTGGCAGTTGGTACAATGTTCATCTTGGTTGCTCCTGTTGCACTTGGACCACTGAAGAAATTTTGAGTGGCGAGACCTGCTCCCATACTGAATCCAGCAGTCTGAAAACCCATATTTGTATTTAGCCCATTTGTCATATTTCGCTTTGTGTTGTCAACAGGTGACGAAAATCCTATTCCAACACCCATAGAAGGAACAGAAGAGAAGCTGTTTGCAGATGCAACTTGAACTTTGTTGATAGGATGGCTAGTCAAAGATGACATATTATCTATCAAGGTATCTGTCAAGTCTTTTGTCTGCAAAATACATTAAATGCAGTTAAATGGTCTTCCTGTACAAACACTCTTGCAACACTTTTAGGATTGCTCCTGTAGAACTGGCATTACTTTTTCAGAAATTAGAATTTACTGCATGGAATTGGGCAGAAAATTTAATTATACACATGAGAAATTAGGTTTTGTTCTTTGATACTTAGAACTAATTGTTATGCAGCTTTAATTTGACAACTAAGACTACACAGTTTAGTATGTCCTTTTTCCTCATCTAGAACAGTGGTCTTCTGATAATAATGATACCCTTGGAAACTCTTGGAATACTGCTAATGAAGCAAATGCCAGGCACACAAAAATTTAATTTAGTTTTTCTCAGCTGTGCCATTGTACTACCAGAGAAAACAAAAGTGACTCAGAGAAGGAAAAAATGCTAAAAGCATTAGAGATCCAATAGAAGCAGTGCAGTAGTTCGTTCTTTCTCACCTGCTTCACTGGAGGTGTTATTGCAGTTGCTTGTGGCTTAAGAGGTTGCTGGCTTTTCAGTTTCTGTGCCTGTTCTTGTTCTTTAGCTAACTTTTGCTTCTCTTCCAGTGTAAGTGATGCCTTTAAAAGGAAAGCAACTGATACTAAGTTGCAAAAAAACCCGGTGATTTGTACATTCATATTTGTATTTCATAAATAGCACTGTCACTTCAATACATGGTAGAAAAATATAATTATTTAGAAGCACAAAAGACACAAAAGAGAAAGTGAATAAGCACAAAATCTATTACAACATTTACTACATTGCTAACACGTACTTAAAGCAAATAAACACAAGAAATTCGGGCAGTCTCAAATAAAGGAGATATATCAACAAAACCACATGAGCTTTGTCTTCTTAATAGTGGGCATAAGAAAAGTGTTCTTCATAGTTTTTATTTTCATATGGTTACTAACTTGATATAGAGCTGCAATTGACCATGAAGTTGGAAAGGGAATTTTATTTTTAGATTACTCAAGAGCCTTTTCAGTATTTTAACTCTATTTTTGTTAATAATGAAGGATAAAATAATAAAATCATTCCCCCTTAGTCAAAAATCAGTGAGAGGATTCGGATAACTAGAAATGAAAATTATAAAATATACAGATTCTGGGGAGCCATTTTCATAATTATTACTATGAAAAGAATTATACAATAGTTTATGCTTATGTTTACTACTCTATCTCATGTCCTGTTTTTCTCTGCATCTTGTATTTAACCCCATACTACCTCTTTAGTTTCACTTAACTTGAAACTGTACAGTGAATGTTAATCTCTGCTACTATCTGAAATTCTATATTTTATCTTCGTTTCTCTTTGTAATTTTATCAGAAATGCCCCCAGTTTGATTTTACTACCTAAATCCAGTGCTGAAGTTTCACTGAAATCTATAATTAAGGAGAAAGAAAATTACCACAAATTTATAATCCTAACTGCTGCCTATTTCATATGCAGCTATTTTCAAGGAAAGGCTTCTGTGGAAATTCAAGGATATGATTTGAACATTTTTCAGTGACTATGCACATGTGACTATGTGTAGTGTTGTGCTGTAAAAAGTGGTTAGTTTTTCTATTAAAGCTTTAAAAAAGGTAAATATTTACACACACTCTTTTTCTGCAACCATATCAGCCTTATATTAGACAGCTGGACACAACTGAGTTGCAAAACAAAGCAAAGCCCACCTTCTTCTGTATTGATGACATCTCATTTTCTTTACTATCAGATCCACTAGTTAGAAGGTCAGTTCCACTACTATTAAATACCTTGTCGATCTGTTTAAGTTCAAAGAAACAAAACTTCATTATTTGAAATGTTGCAAAGAAAGGTAACAGAAATATCAACTAAGTAATTTTAAATTTCAAATTTCTATGTGTAAGTTACATAATAAAATATTGGTGCTTACCTGATTGTTTGTACCACTAGATCTTGCCTCTTCAGACACACTCATTTGGTTAGCTATATCCAAAGATCTACATAGTGCAGAATATATTACACAAAGATAACTGTGTAGCCACACACTAATACCAAAAAATTTCATTATGAGACCATTGTCATTTTTATATATAGCCTTTAAGAGACTGGGAAATGTTACTATGATAAACAGTAAAGGTCTCCTAACCATTTCACGTGGTCTTAGTTCCTCCTTTTGAACAGAATGACCCAGACTTGAGATAGTCCAAGTCCAAGTCCAATTTGTCTCAGAAATCTCACCTCGTATCAGACTGCATAAAACAGCTCTAAAAATCTTAAAACATCACAGCCTTCTAAAAGGTTGCAATGTTTATGTTTCTCCAGTACGGTTTATTTCTCAGCAACTAGAGGAAAGCAAGTTAGCATATAGAAGCAAGGCATAAAACAGTACTAGTAGAGCTCAATATGAACTTTCACATTTAATGAATTAAAAATCATTGACTTAAAATAATAAACTGCAACTGAACTGTATAAAGGGATTTTTTTCTATAAATCCACTAATATCACAATATTATCATAATTTTAGGACTAGTAAACCTTCTGACAACTGTGCTTATTTGAGGTAATTCTCAACTGAACTAAGAATTGACTAATCTTTTTATTGCTATGGCTAGAATTTTCTAACATTCCAAAAAAAATTGACTTCTTCTCTAATGTAAACATGAATACTTACTTCTGTTGCTCTTGCATGACATGAAGTTGCTCAAGTTTTGTTTTATGTTCTGCCTCCAATCTGTTAAGCATATCTTTTATAACACAAATAAAAGAATTGAACTGGAAAAGAAATATATAATAAGTTTGGATTTTGGAGAGATGGAATTCAGCCAGGTATAACTTGACAGGTAATACCTCATAAAACCTACAATATATAATGTCAGAAACTGCAGATTTTTAAATAATTTATCACCTTCACTATCATGCATTAGATACAAAACTACAAGCAGAGTGCATACTGGAACAGGGAAAAATGTATTCCACTAAATAAATAAAAAAAGTAACAATGCAGACAAACCCCCTCACATATGAGTACTACCAGATTAATTTTCAAACAAACAAACAAGCCTACTAGGTATTCCCTTTCCAAATATTTCATAGCAACAAAGTATTTAATTTGAATTCTTATTATGTTAGTAGCTAACTGCTTTTGCAGGATATTTGGAAGGTGATAGTATTAATTTTGAATTTTATACCAGATCACTTAAATATACAGAAAAATGACACACTTTAAACATGCAAATGCAGTAAAACTTGAAAGGGTTTTGGTACTATTTGCTTTCATAACAGATACAGACATCCAGTAATGTATGAATTTCTCATGACAACAGTTTAAATTTATTCTTTGATAATTATGAAGTAGAAGCATGCAAAACACTCATGTTCCTACCTGATTGAGATTAAGATTGTTCTCGATACTAAGAGGAATCAGATGGGGCAATACTCTTCCTGCAAGCTGCTCTTTGGTAATTCCCAACTTCTTGTGAGTGAAAGTACATTTGTAAATACCTACCATACAACAGCAAAATAGCAAAAATTGTTAAGCTTAGTAAGCAATGTGAACAAACTCCAAGTAACGCGCTCATATATGTACTGATCACCTCAACAATCACTCTGTGCAAGCAGGGACAAACATGACCAAGAGACTAAGTACTCTTTTACAACAGGAACTTATAACAGCAAGAGGTTTTGCTACAGTTCAGAACAAGAGGATGCCCAAGGTCATACTTTGCAGTTATGAAACCTGTTATTAGTCAATGTATTGTTCTGTCCAATTATCTGAGAATATCCATCTTTGAATAGATCATGTGCAAATGAGTTACCACAAAGTGACAAATTGCCACTGAGAAATCAAGCTGTGTTAACTAAGGATATGTTCTCTCCTGGCATACCAAAGTGGCTAGGATTAACTATCACACTGCTCTCTGATAGTATTTTACAAATATTGTTACCTAGAAGTATCTGACTGTGGTACACTTGGGATCAGAAATCATGCGTAATCTTTATCTATTCTAAAATCTCTGAAAAAAAGAATACCAACAGGCATGAGGGCACAGTGTTAAGCCCACAAGTTCTATAGTGTTTCTGCTTAAATAGTCCAGCTCTTGTGGCAAACACTGAACATATTAGCATAAAAGACACAGCAGCTTTCTTCACTTTCTATGGTAGTAGAACAGAGCAGTCACCAAGACAAAGAAGGTATGAATGACATATAAGAAAGATGGTATTATGATTCTGGAGAAAAGGACTGCTAGGGTATATAAAATTGATTTTAGCCCATCATTTCCAAACAAGGGTTCACTTATTCACTGTATCAGAGTAGAATTCAGCAGTAACATAACTTAAGTAAAAAACCCAGTGCCCCTCTTCTTAGAGAGGAAATATAAGTCAAAGTTGCAAGGATTAAGGGAGACAGGCAGTTCTAAATCAGTACAAATAGATGCCGTCTTACTGATTTTGAGCAAATCAAAATAATGTTGCTATTACATATTATTACGGTGTTTAATGAAGGCTGTTGTTGACATAGTTCAACTGTTACAAATGGTCTTACTGACAACACCTTGTTGTCAGTAAGAGAAATGGTCACTGTCCTCCAGACTTGGCATGAGGCTGCCTCTCTTTCTTGGCTGTCTCTCTGGTCATCTGGTCTCCTTGAGTGCACTGAAATTGTTAAAATCACCCATCCTGAGCTAGGCAGGCACCAAGTGACACTAGGAAAGCACAGCTGGGAGTGAGGTCTCAACAAGCCATTAGGTTTTGTTGGTCATTTTGTGAGACTTCACCCAACTCATGTTCCATTTCATTGCAAAACGCAGCACTACTTGTTTAAACATCCAACAAAATGAGTCTAACGAAACCTGCAGTAAAGAACAGTAGATTTGTAGACAATCATTTATAGCATCTGACCTGAAAGACTATCTGAAAGACGACAGATCACACATTCTTCTGAGGAAAACAGCTTCTCTGGCTCTATAGAGCGTACAGACCATAAAAGTGTCACAGCCCAAGACCTGCAATGAGTGCTCAGAACTGCACTGGGCCCTGAAGACTAAAAATATGTGTACTAGTGTCAGATGTACCTGCAGCACATAAGGTAACTGAGCAGGGACATACTTAAGAACCAGAAACAGGAAGTTTTAAATAGTCATTTTAGCAATACACTATGTAAACGTGATCAATGAAGAGGAAGCTCTCAGATTTACAACATGAAAGAACAAAAGAAAATAAGGTAGGAAGTATTAATTACCTAAAATTCCCATAAGCACTGCAGGTTCCTTTGACGGAATTTGTTGTAGAAAAGGTAAAATATCATCAAGTACAAACCATTTATCCAAGTACTCCAAAATTTTGCCTAAGCACACTAGTGAGTTTACCCGGACCTGTGAAGTATGATGAGAATTAAACAAACTCTTTATTATACTTTTGTCCAAGAAAAAAGAACAACCTCACAAAACTCAGAAGAAAACAGGTGCTACTGAAACTACCACCTTTATATCTGAAAATTCAAGACAAGTTTAAAAAAATCCTTTTGTGTCACAAAAGTAAAACACATATAGTTACACAATGCTCACAAAACCTTGGCTTTTCTGCATGACAAACACTGTCAATGTATATTACTGTGGAACACACTTCCAAAAATTTTACAGTATTATTAACACAATAAGTCGTTAATAACTTTAAAAATTGTTAGAGTAAAGAAGTAAATGGCACTTTTGCACTGGTAAAAAGTAGTTTACAAAATTTAAAAAGAGAAATCAGAGCACACAGATTGGATTTTCTTTAAAGACACAACAGCAGAAAAGCCAAAGTAATTAAATGTAACAACATTTTCTGAGGACTAAGAGATAAAATTACCAGGATACTCACAGCAAGAGAAGAAGTCTGCAAACATGCATTTTTAATTCTTGGAATTAATGAATTTTTCATTGATGGGTAATCTATTAAATTGGCAAACGTGGGAATTATGTTTAGGCAAAGCTCCTACAAAAAAAATTCCATACAAGTTTAAAAAGAAACATGTACATTTATTATAAAATTTTACTCAATATCCAAGTTAGTTTGAAATGCCTTCTTAAGCTTTCCTTTTAAGGACATATGTTCAACTAAGCTGACTTTAATCTATCAGACTCACTTCAAAATAGCTAGAATAATAAAGCATCATGGTATGTATACAGAACCTTGGAAACGGGCTTTAGAAAAGAGAGGATTCATAGAGCCATAATAAAGTATTTGGATAGCAAAAATATCTTACATTTTCAAAAACATCTTTATATAAAAACCAGCTTTTATTACATCAAGCTAACATAAAGCAAGCAAATTTGAATGAGTACTATCAACAGCAGTACAATGATAGGCTGAAAGATAAAAGAGCATGTCAAGATTAAACATACTTCAGCAACAGAGAAAAAATAAACACACAATTTCAGCCCAAACTAAACCACAAGAGACAGTAACATTAAGTATGCTGCAAGTAAATACCTGAATAACTAAACTACTGATGCAGAAAAAACTCATGCCAGGTATTTAGAAACAAAAAACCTTTCTCCATAATATTGCAAAGGCAGAAGTCACATCTGATTATCCAAATCCTTCTTTAGGAAATATTTTGTTTCTTTATCCCCTCCTCCCACCCCTGGATGTTTTTGGGTAACTGGAAGCCAATTCCAGTAGAATGATTACAAAAACCCCAACAAACAGATGAACTTTAGAAAGACAGAGAAAGAATAAAGAGAAAAATCAAAATACATATACATAAAAATGTCACCAGAAGGTATATTAATATGATTTTACAGCAATTCAGGTCTTCCAAGGTAACTAACTGTCAGTACAGATGTTCTTACTAGAAGGACCTCAGAATAAGCCACCTGTCACTGACAGGTAAGAGCATGCCTGCCTGCATAGTTTCTGCTACACAGGCAATGGAGCATAAATGCATATCCTACTTTTTGCTGTTGTGGCTAGTGAGATTTTAAGATAGGAGCATTAGAACACCAGTCAAGTGGTTGCCCCCTGGAAAATAAGGGAACTAAATTTACCTTTATTAAAACCAAATTTTCTTTATTAAAACACTCATCTCTTTCAACGTACAGGAATATTACACAGCTTTATCTTTTATATTTTTTTTCCCAAGTAAACAAACATATGAGTTTATTAAAAAATTGGCACATCAGCTGGAAGAGAAAAAAATGTTTTAAATAAATGTTTAAATAAAAATATGCAATTACTATACCTGGATCTGAATTGAAGGTGCTTCCAAGGCTCTATAAACCATTGGTAGAACGCTGTTCTTTATTTCATCTGCTGGAGTTTTGGTTAGAAGTAAGTCCATTTTTTGCAGGAAGATTAACAAAATCTATTAAAAGAAGGACAATTCAGAAGCTGAAAGTTTTAACTCCAAAAGCATATGCTTACAACTTAAAGTGTATTGTATCATATCATAAAAACTTCACAAGCTTTCTTAGAACTCAGTAAATGTCATCACTTACCATGTTGCTTGCCTGAAGGCATGGAAGACAAAAAACACTTTGACATATTATTGCATTTTAAAAAGAGCAAACACAAATCAAACAAAATATGCATGTTCTAGACTAACCCCTCTAAAATAACAAATCCAAATAGCTAAGTAAGGAGTTCTTGTTTCTATTTACACTGTGGTTTTTTGTAAAAACTCACCCACAGATAAATCTTTATACACACATCACTTATGAAAAACTAAACTTTCAAAAACCTATGGCTCAAATTCTGTCCTCAAAGCACTTGATCACAACTCCACACATAAAAGCTGTATTCCATGTGCCTAGAATAAATAGGGATGTAATGAAAACAATATTACAGCTACTAGATGGCCACAAAATGCCTTTATTCTATTTCACATGGAAATTGTACATCATAAAATAAAAAAAAAAGTCAAAAAAATCTCACATCACATTAACCTAAAAGATAACACTAGAATAGCACATTTACATAGTGCGATTCACCTTTCTCAGGCTTAGCCATTTAAAAATTACCCACTATTTTAAATCACTCATCCAGGCTCAGTCTCAAATACTCAAATAGAGAGTCTTTCTAATATATAAGATTCAGACAGGCAAGACAACTTGCTAAAGGTGACACTGAGTATCCATTGATATCCAGACTCATTTTAGAAAACAGGTTAGACTAGACGGACAAAGTGTGTTGAATGGAAACAATGCCAAGTATTTTATAGGAGGAAATTAGACTTAAAATTTAAGTCTAAAAATACATAGCTATCAGTGCCTGTATGTCAAATAAACAGAAGCATCAAAGTGTAGAAACAGAAGTACATCAAGACCACATTACAAATTTCCCCTAATTATTTCCCTTCTTTTACAGGGTGTTGTGGGTTTGCTCTGGGCTAATTTCTCTCACCCCCCACACAACTGATATAAGTTGAGAGAAGGTTTATGCAGACAAAAGAGATCTGATTTGGGGAGAATAATATTAGGATTTATTACTAGCAAGATAAAAACTAAAGAACTATATATATACAACAATTCTACCTAGGTAAAAGAAATACCCCTCCCCCCTTGTATCAGTTTAGGAGGAAAAGCAGTCTCTTCCATTTCTGGAGCTACAGGTCTTTTAAATAATTTTGCAGGACTCAAAAGTTCTTCTTCTATTATCTCTAGGACAACAACTCTGATTCACTGCAGCTGGAACTGTTTCTCTCTCTCTTCTATGTCGACCTCAGGGCTGGGCCTACCCACTCCCAGGCTAAGACCAGAGGCTGGGTGGTTACCGAGGCCCTGTAGCGTCTTCCATGGACTGCAAGGAGACACTTGCCTACCATGGATCTTCACCATAGGATCACAAGGGATAATGACTTCTGAGTCCATCCCTGTTTTCTGTGGGGTCTTGCCTCACGAGAGACAGTCTTTGATGGACATCTCTAAGGTGAGTCTACCTTTCGGGCAACAGTTCTTCCATTCTCTGCTGCCCCTCAGGGTCACAAACTCAGCTGCACCAGAATGGATCCTTCCCTGGGATCACCAGATTCTACCCAAGCCGACTTGCTTCAGTGTAGGTCTCTCTCTCTACGGGCCACAGGTCTCCAGCAGAACTCTCTTTATCTAGGCCTCCCATGGAGTCACATCTATTTCATACATTCTGCTTCGGCGTGGGCTCCTTCATGAGCTGCAGAGGGGGGTTTTCGCTCCCCAGCAATCTTCTACAGATGGCAGGGATTTTTAGTTTTCAGTCTCTTCCCTGCTGAAGGGAGAGAGAGCAAGAGGGGGAGAGAAGCAGTTTCCCCACTTTCACAGCTTTTCTCTTCTCTAGTTGCCAGCTTTGACCTTGGAGGCTCTGTTATCTCTCTTTCTGCCTGGAATTCCTTCTGCAGCATGTCTTGTCCAGGCAGTCCTTCTCTAAAGTTTGGTTTTGGTTTTTTTTCTACTCTCTTACAGGAGAGAAGGAGGGCTTCAGTGCCACACCTGCCCCCGGCCCAATGCTGGGGAAAGGAGGGAGGCCCTGGCCCACCTGGGGCCTGCCGCCTTCCAGGGATGGAAGTATCAGACCTCGACACAGGGAAGAAAAATAGATTTTTATACCGCAGTTAATATATGTTTTCTCATTGTATATTTATTATTTCCTAAGCTGCACATATACACAAAATCATTTATTCATTCCAAGAAAATTGCTCCTGATACGATAACCCCATATTTGTGATGAAAAGGGTAAGATGGACAAGATCAATTTTAAAGTAAGATTTTATAATTTTCTTCAATATAGAATTTTTGTTTGTCCTAAACTTGGTTTTTTGAAACCTTCATGGGCTCACAACATCTGTTCATCTCTAACAACTCCATAATACTGTGGAATTACAGTTTCTATGTTAGTTACATATATGGCTTTGGAGAAATACCATTTGATTGCTTTTGCAAATTTGAAAAGAATGTAAATGAAACCTCTTATTTAACAACTAGTAAATCTCCTCTAAAATAAGAACCAAGTACTATACAGTAATTTAGACTTCACAGAAGCAGTTCAGCTCTTTCCCACTGCCTGCCAATGTTTTTCATCTAAGATAAAGCTGAATTATTTCTCTATCTCTCTACTTGTGTTTAACTAGAATGCAGTTCATGTTCCAAAGAACACCTTTTATTTTTAGCTTCTAGGGTCATATTCATTACTTTTTATCTATTTAGGTAGAAACTAAGATGCTACAGTCACAGATTCATATACACCATCTAATAAGCAAGTATCAGCAGTTGCACTCTAAACATTAATGTATCTTTTATTAGTGCAGAGCCCAGTATTTCTCAGGGTACACTATGGTGGACTGAATTAGAATATGGATTCACAGCACATCCTATGCTAACTCTCCATAGATTCCTGCAAATATAAATTAAGGGTTTGTCTGGGCAGCTATGCCAGAGTAAGCTGCGATGTTAATTTACAGCACACGTTACTCCACACTAACCCCAAGCGTATGACATAAATGAGCAGTTTAACTAAATACTTCATTTTCATATTATAAATTTCCTCATACAACGACATTGTGAACACTGACTAACAATTTCTTCACACTGAATTACAGTAGTTTCCCTATGATGCGTTTATTTCCTAACCCAAGTATCCTTCAAAAGTCAAGTAACAGGCACCTCACACAAATCTTTATCTCAAGACAGCATTTGGAAGAAACACTGGCACATTCTCTGTCCCTCTCTAGGAGTTACAAACAGACAGAAACTTTTTTGCCTTGCACAAAGATAGTCAGACTTAGAATTCTATCCTCTAGCACTCTGAACCTTTGCATTTCCTTCTCAAATTCCTGGTAAATTAATTTTGAAAACATGACTTAGATTACTTAAAGAAAATTCACCATATTAAAAAGACCACAGGAATAACAGTTGAATAAGCCATGTAGTACTTAGCATTGAAAATACCAGTGTAAGAACTTAACAGATAGTATCTACATAGCTACAGAAAAATTTGGCAAAGCTTGCTCTTTATGAGCTGACCATAAGTTTGTATTTTGCTTCCCTCATTTCTCAAGACATAAACCAACTTTTGTGTCCATTATGCTCCTGATAAAACTTTGCTACAAACTTTT
Source organism: Empidonax traillii (assembly GCF_003031625.1). Classification (NCBI taxonomy): domain Eukaryota; kingdom Metazoa; phylum Chordata; class Aves; order Passeriformes; family Tyrannidae; genus Empidonax; species Empidonax traillii. Next base: position 226,331 of record NW_020955365.1, on the reverse strand, counting down.
GGCAGTGAGAATCTTTCTCACGAATCTAATGTTAAAGGCAGCGAAACACAGTGTTACCTTCCAGGATGACATAGCACAAATGAGATGTTCACTGACTTCTGGTTGATTAAATGTTTGCTTTTTTCAAGACAACAACAAAGCCAACACAAAGCCTCAGTGTACCAAAAGTAAACAGCACTAAGTAGTTCAAATTTTCCAAGGTATTCTCAGTTACACAGTTGTTCCCTTTCTTCCCCTCCTCAGTATAACGAGAATTCTTTGATCCACTTTTCTGAAACCCAGAAATAAAAAGTCTACTTGTTCCTTTCTATGTTTACCTTGCCCTTTAGGTGCTCTTCCAAGAAATAATGGCATAAAGCAATAAACCAAGGTGAGCTGGAAGGAATGCATACGTGCCTTTGCTCTGTGGAGGCACAATGCCTAACTTAGTGACAGAATTCTCAGGAATCATCATGCAAATGGTGATGATAAAAAGTTGTAAATTTTTTGCTCCGTTACAGTAACAATTGTCTTACTACTTTTATGCATTTAGACTACAGTGAAAAGAACATAATTATCTTCACATATCACATTTAGCAAACAGAATTAAACAAATTTCACAAATTCGTGCACAACCCTGAAATAAACACTCTTATTATCATGAGTAAACAGCAATTCTAAGAGAGTGTTAGAGTTACAATTTTTTCATCCCATGATCCCAATGTCAGCAATTTGGACACAAAGAAAAAAAAAAACCCACAGGTTCAGCTACTCGAAGAATATATGCAAATATCATACTGTACAACTTGCTCAGATAAGCTAGATAAGTGATAAAATGCTTACAAATATACCTTCTACAATCAACCAAAACCAAGAATTAAGTGGTACATGAAATGTTTCCCTTTTTGCTAATCTAATCTCGTTAGCAAATTCATCTGAAAAAGCACAGGCTTTGTGTATTTCCTGGAAAAATCTATTTTGCATGAATCAAGACTGACTGGTTGGAAAACTACAGATAGGTTGGGCAATGTGTGTGAAGCTGGAAAAGGCAAATAGAGCAATTAGTAATTTTTTCAGAGAAAAAAAACACCAAAGAAAAAAATTCTAATCTGAACAATATTAACATACCTGGATTGGTTCTTGCTGCTTAAAAACAGGACCAAGATCAGGCAGAATGAGCCTGACATATTCCTCTTTGGTGCATTCCTCAGCAATAAGGAGAACGTTAGGCAAGACGAAGGGTACCATATCAGGATTCACAAATTCAGAAGTCAAGCAAGGCAAAATTCGCTGAATTATAACACGCTAAAACAACAACAACAAAAAAATACAACAAAAATCAAGCGTGCATCATGCTGTATTGCACTGCAGTAAGTCACCATTGTGCCAGCTCAGCAGTTTCTGTATTAACCTGATATTTACAAAAAGCAGACAGATAATTTTCAGTTTAGAACTCTTATTTTCACAGTATACTGCAGCTAATTTACACTGTGCTACTTTGCTTACTTTTCTCTGCTAGCTCTCAAAATATAACTGGAGACTTAAACAACTGTGAAGCTCAACAAAAAGCAATAAACTGTACAGAAATTAGGACTTTCAGATACATACATGAATTAAGAAAACCTTATTTTCCATGTGTTTTCTTTCAAAAGACCCTTAAAAAAGACCTTAAAAAGACACTATCACCCCCAGAAAATAATCCCTTTTTCTGTTCCCTATCACTCAATGAACAAACACATAATGATACTAAACTTCCCAGTAAAACTCCAGGTACATTCCCTAAATAGGCATTTGCACTGTGGATGTCTACTGTAGAGTCAGACATCTTTAAATGCTTTTCAAGCCAATAAACAGAAATACACAGTTCAAGGGCACAGTCACTTCCCTCATAAAACATACTTGGAAGATAGGAAAAGGAAAAAAAGAAAGCGCTGAAGATGATTAGCTCCATCTATGCCTGTTTAAAGTTCGGTGAAATACATGCCAAATTCAAAACAGCAACTATTTCTGATCAAAGTAGAAAATCACTAAATTAGAAGAGAGTATTAAACATGAAGTCTGATTTTTGCACTGTGTAGTGCAAAACAGAATTAAAAATAAAGAAATTTAATGCAATGGTTGAGAAGCTCAGTTATTCTATTAGGTATTAAACTACTACTATTTTTCTATCACATATGCATTATGGTTTATATAAATTAAGGTAAACCAGAAAAGGAAAAGGAGCCAGTCTAGACATAGTGTCTAACAGCACACAGAAGAAATCCGTAATGACAGGCATTTGCCTTTGAGATTTCTAGGCACTGCCAGCACAAGAAAGCACTTAGTCTATTAAGGAAAGGAAGCTTTAAACTATTCAACATTAAAGTACTGCCTTGCTACAAAAAAAAAAAGCTGAAGTAATCTCACTGGGAGAAAAGGCAGCAAGATGATTTCAAAGACCTATGATTACATCTGGAAACAAAGGGAAAGCCTGCTAAATGGAGAGAAGACAACTTGCCTTTAAACTGAGGTGAACTACAACAGGACATGCAAATGATGGTTCCTCACACATACTGATAGCACAATTTGCCATTTTCCATTTAAAGGATTATTTAAAGCTGAGGAGTATTTCCAAACTAGTTGTTTTCTAGTCTCCCTTTCTTTCCTACAGCTCTATTCTGATAGTCTCACTGCAATCAACTGTGGTACAATGCTAAAGAAATTCCAGTTTCCAAAAATCAGAATGCTAATAGATGTTCACATATTTTCTAACTTGCTATTTCAAGACATCATTCAGACATACCTTAGGTAGTTTTGGCAGAACCTTTGGTAGCCCTTTAAAAAACTGTGATTTCTGCAGGTTATCCCTTTGAAATAATGAATCAAAATATTGAAGTGTCATTGCTCCTACATCATCGAAGAATGGTATCTAAAGAGAAAATCAAAAGTTTGTGATCTGGAGGGAGATAACATTGACACTGCTACAATAATTCCAAAATAGAATCATCTATTTATGTTTGCAATGCACTATAGAAAACCTTTACAATGACATATCTGCAACTAAAAATGAGTACATTTTTAAATATCAAGTAGTATAATATTCACAGATACAGGCTGATTAAGACAGAATTTTCCTGGTATTTTGCAAAAACCCATCCATGTTACGAGCATCTAAGTTAACTTATTGTATATGAAATAATGTTTTGTCTACAGAAAAATGTAATGAAAAGTAAAAACTTTGATTAAAAGGAATAATTATGCTATTTAATATTACAATAAAGGATTACTTATTAGGTCATAGAGATCTGGCTACCACCCCTGAAAACTCCAGGAAACCCTGGATGCTCTAATACAATTCAGTGTGCAGTGTATCTGTGGCAAAAGAGACTTAACATCTTTATAAAACCATATTGCTAAATACAACCATTTACAGATTTGTTTTATTCCTTCAGACAAGAGAGTTGATACTGGAGAAATATTTGCCAACTCCCTCACTTGCCATCTTTCAGCATATATGCTGACAGAACCCATTACCTGCTCCCTCTCTCTTCTTCATTCACTATTTCTTCCAACTGTTAAAACAGTGATTTCTCTCTCTGTATACAATCTTTTTATAGGATAGCAAAAGAATAAAATTGTTTAGCAAAGCAAATCTATAAACAGGAACCTGAAAGGCTATCACATATAAGAAAAGGGGTATAAGACAAAGGAAGAATCACTCTTTTAAGTTCTACTTTCAGATAGGAAAGCAGAGCCACAGTTTGTCAAATGAAAACTTACGTTATTCTACTTGCAATTAATTTCTGAATATACTTTTTTCTTCTGCATATTTAAATCATAAGCCAAAAGTTAATCCTTACATTTATTGTCCTTTATCATTTTAGCATTTTAAAATCCTTCCAATACAGTTTTAAAGATTGAATTGTATAAAAACATAGCATACAAAAGCTTCCAACTGTATTGAAAAGGAATAAAACAGTGTTGCACTGAATAATTATTCTAAATTCTGTCTCAGTACCTGTTTTTTCTATATAAATAAAGGTCAGCATAAGGACACCTTCTGACATCAACAAACATTATTTCCGAAGTAGTTAAAAAACATTTAACATTTCAACTAAAACGATTAACAGAAAACACTTAAAAATAGCTCTACACATCAAACACTATTTTCCCTCTATCCTATGGCTACTTTATATTCCATGAACTGACCTTAGTCATTTGATCTGCGTCTGGTCTGACCGCTGGAGCTACATTTAAGAGTAGCTTTACGTGTTCACGCACCTCCTCTGGTATATTCTGAAGAGTATTGGAGCTTAAACGGCTCAGCTGCGTAAGTAATTTAAGCACATGCACCATGAAGTCAGAAAATCCTGTATATAACTATTTCCAATATACAAAAGCACTATACTTGATAGTTTTTCTTCCCACATCTTTGATATCCCTCCCTTCTCCTGTTCTATAACCCATTTGTTTCTGAGTCCTCATTGTCTTCTCTCTGTTTCCCAACCATCTAGCTGTTTCAGGTCCCACTCCACTATTTTCAACTTCCCACTGTTGTTCAGGTTATCAGAGAACACAAATATGGAATCTTTTAAACAGGCAAATGTCATTATATGAGGTGTTGTCTACAAACATTAAAACACAGGGCACACAGCTATGGCAATGGGCACCCAAAGAGGTTACGACAAAGGCAGGCTGCATATGAATGAATGGACATTATATCAGCTGATCCAATAAACTGTTTAAACCGTGACACTGTCTTCTGTTAATATGCACAGTCCACAAAGAATGTGAAATACTGAGAGCTATGAGGATACCAATGACAATGTCAAGTGATCAAATCACTCCAAACTCAGCCCTCTTTCAATGGTCCTACATAGGTATTTCACTGCCATGTGTTTTATATTGTTCACTTCAACAGGTAAGCATTATTCCACAAGACCAGTATTCAACAGGTTTACAGAGAAATCAGATGAAAAATGCAATCTGTAGTTTATAAAGTTGGTGCATGTAACCTTCTCAAGACATATTCTTATTTTCCATTTTTTCTAAGATTCTTTTTTTCTTGGTATAATGACAGTATGCAAGGCAAGATACCACTATTAGATAGTTTACGTTGAAGCACTGATACAGTGTTCTACATATTTAAATTTATTTTAAAACAGTAACTTTTCAAATATGAAAATCAATTAATAATAGTCACAAATAGAACAAATACCTGATCCAGCTGTCTACTAAAGCTTTTATAAATATCTTGCTTGTTGACCTCAAAAATTGGTTTCCCTTTATTAAACACTGCATACATAACAGCTCCTAGAGAGTACATATCACTGGCTGTCTCACAGCTCACAGACAGAATATATTCTGGTGCCAGATACTCAGGATTTGGAAGACACAAGGATGGTAAATTTGGATCCCATTCCTTACAAGGGAACTTTGGCTACAAGAGAAGAAAAGTAAAAGAAAGTACATTTATTAGGGATTTTTAAAGAGCATTTTCAATAAGAAACTCAAGCAGCAAAAAATAATTAAGCTACTCAAATTCAATTATGAATCAAACAGAAACAGAGTAAGGCAAAACTGTTAAGAATCTCTGTCTGTAGCTTAGAGTGATTAGCTGACGCATTTAAGTCTGAATATTAGAGCTGGGAACTGTAATGTAAAAATCAAAGCACTGCTGTAAGAGAGAAACATGAACTATGATGGGAATTCATTTTAGGAGGTAGCAATCAGGCACTGAGCGGGTACAACAGATTAAATTAGGTAGTTTTGCATGTCATCCAACATGCAGGTGAGCACATGTGACATAGGCCTCAGCTTCTGTCTGAAAGCACCACTAGTCTATTTTGACTCCACTGAGCCAACTCAGACTCTTTTTCTGTGATGACCAAACGCAGCAATTAAATCCAGACCTGTGCCATATGTTCAAACTTCCTGCCAACAAAATACAGAGGTGAATATTAAATAAATGATTCTGTACTGGAACCCCAAGGTCATGAAACTGGTTTCAGACAATGACCTGAATTTGAAATTTAATGATGATAAATATAAAGATTATTACCTCCTGTTCAGATGGATTTGTTGACTGGATGCAAAAATCAAAGCCCATAATTTTCCATGCTCCACTCTTATTCAAAATTATATTTTCAGGAGTAACATTTCCATGGACCATTTTCACACTACTATGCAAAAATGACAAGCCTTCAGAAACCTGTTAATAAAAGATCATTTTATTTCACCTTAACTATTTCCCCAAACATCTCGTAAGACATTTATAAAAATTCTGTTCCTATGGTCACAATTAAATTCATAAATTAACGAAGAAACAATTTTTCACCACTATTTTAGCCTATAGTCTTCAAAACTATGCATGAAGAAAATAAAACACAGATGGGTAATTAACAGATGAGATTACTAATGTCCATTAACTATCACAGCATTAAGTGTGGTGGTGCATTCCCCTCTCCCCTCAGGCCACACTATGATCTTAGAAGAACAAAAATGCTTTACAAAGTTGATCAGGATATTCACCAAACAAAACCTGGAAGCTACTGGTTCTCCACAGAAGGTAAAGTTTCACATACAGGAGAGACAGCTGTAGTGTGGACATTCATAGGGAAAATAAATATTATTTGAATTTTGTATTTTACATGTCAGAATAAGCAAAAAAGAGTACCAACTTAGAACCTCCAGTGTTAATCCTCTCTCACACTTAGAGTGATCAGGGCACTATTATCTCTCACCTTGCAATTATTTGATTTGCTAGAGATAGACAAAACTTTGACAGTTTACAGACTTCACAAAAAAATTATTAATACTAAATGCACATGAAAATTGTAAGGACAACCTGTCATACCTGAAGCAAACCATATTTGGTCTCCACATCATAAAGTTTGTATTCTTTAATATCAGATGGTAAAGGAGAAGGTAGATTGTCCCAGTTGCCAAGAACATTAGCTAAACTTGCACAGACTGGTTCTGTACAAAATGCCAAGCAATCCCTGTATAGGAAATGCATTAAAGAATTTCTTGTAAGTAAATGTAATAAGACTTCTGATTGTGAATACAGAACCATGCAAACATCATATTATATGTTACCAGTACACTTGGTGCTACCAAAAACCATACTATATTTCAGGTTTTGGATCCTTATAATATTATACTAAAGAGAAATATATCAATATCTGAACTATTAAAAAAATACTAGATTTAAGTTATTCTCTAACATTCACATAAATCACTAATGATACACACAGTGCTTCAAAAAGGTTTTAACAAAGAAAAGATATTCATGTTCTGATTCAAGAAGATCAAGCAAGTAATTCTTACTGCTATTAAGACTTGTAAAATCAGGCTTTTACCTGTGCCTAAAATCAAGATGTCCCTCACTGAAGCAATACTTCATGTTGTCAATGATCAGGAACAAAACTAATGTAATATAAAGTAGCACCAGAATATTCTTTTAGTTTGCAAAGTAGTAAAAAAGAAGAGCTGCAAACACAAATACGCTTGCTTTATGAACTGCAGTTTGCATTTGAAGTGACTATTTTCTAAGTTGTTTTATCGATTCTTTTTGTCATGTAAAACTCCTAGTCTTGTTTATGCATTTTTGTGTCAGTTGTGTTTGAAGCAAACTTCTGCACATAAAGGAGACACATAACACTGTGCTTCAAAATTCCAAATTTCAAAATTGATCCTGAAACCAATACATGTCTCAGTTCCCCAAACTCCAACATAGAGTCATTCTTTATATCCACATTCTTCATACTGGTCTGAACACTGGTGAAGGCCCTGGACAGTCATTACAATTCACTTCCTAACTGTTTTAAAGTTTTTTTGGAGAAAGCATTACGTGGATAATAGCACACATACATGCTTTAAGAATGATTAATTCATGAGAATACTAAATACTGCATCAGTATGAATACAGAGAACAGACACCGAGTAACAGTAACAAAGACATATTTTTGAGTATAAAGCTGCAGGCAAGAACACAGGGCCTAAATTTTTGTTCTTTCCATAAAAATATCACAATGTCTCAGCATGGATCTACTACATACTTTTTTAGTATTTCAATAATTAACAAGCTTGGCCTTTGAAGTAAAATAAGGCTGCTGAAACATGCAAACCTTCTATTACTCACCCAGATTTTAGTTTTATCTACTGCTTCTCTAAAGGAAAAACAACTGAAAAGTAAAATATACTGAAGCATAGGTGTCAGACAACCTGACGGAACTTCTTTGCTTGGTTTCCTCCCTACCATTCTGTTACTGACATACCTTTCACATGTCTATTAGCAAGACCAGTGCTATAAAAGTTGTTTCTGTTGAAATCACAAGGAAGAATCAGGGCACAGAAAGACAAAGTCCTTCATTTTCAATCTGACTTCAGCTTTACCGCAGAGCTTATACATTTAGTTATGGTTGAGGGCATGGATGACAGAAAATAGTTAGGGAACTATTCAGTGGTTTTCATAACAAACTGTGATTACTGTTGTTTTGAGGGAATAAAAAGATGAGTGTTTATTTTCTGCTTTAGAAGCTAATTAAAGGGTCCAAACCAAAGTAATGGAAGGCTGGAGTAAATCCAGTTAAAGTAACTGGATATTGCAAAAGCTGATGTCTTACAGTGCAGCTTCTCTAACAGTTCCTGAATAATATCAGAATGAAATTTATAGTACTATAAAAAAAAGAAAGCACTTTAAAAATAAAAATGATGGTCAGAACCACATATGCTTTTTACATGTAACAATGTAACAAATTGAATGTTTAGTAAATTATCTGGGACTCCTCACACTACTGTTTTTAATCGGTAGCAATGATATTATGAGTTAACTTTCAGCTTGTTTTTTAATCCTTTTCTCCAATAACAAGTTAAATATAGATGAATATTGGTTACCAGTGTTGTCAATGGAATTAACTGACAAGCTGCAAGTAAACATATTCATATTAAATATTTGGTATAAATAAGGAGTTATTCATTATATAAATGCATGTAAAGACCTATACATCATTATATATAATATATAAATATAATTATATTGAATACAAATAATTTGTTGTAGAGACATTCTATTAATAGTGGGAAAACTACCTACACGCTAGGGTCAGAAGGATATGGTCTTCCTTTATCTATTTCAACTGTGCAGGTACATCAAGTATCCATTTGCCCCATAAAGGAGGAATAAAGTGTTCAACAGTTCAACACAACTATATGTTACTGGGGAGACACAAAAGAAAAAGACCAAATACAGTCTCTCCAGAAGGAGCCCATGACAGATTTCTTCAAAAATAAGTGCTCTGGAAAGACCTGAAATTGTAAAAACATCTTGTAGCATGCTTGCACAACGTTACACCCACAAATATTCCAAGCAAACCTTTCTTTTATGAATCCCCTCCAAAAACTGTTACGTCACTTTCTAGCACAGCAAGCAACTGGACAGGTTTTTGTGCTTCTGGTGTTTCTACCAGTAGCTGAGCGTGCTGAGTATAGAAAGAACAATTATCTTATGAGTAAATACAGTAAACTTGAATCTCATCAGATGGTGTGTGTTCAATGCTCCAGATATTTTACATCCAATACCAAGACAATGATTAAAAATGTCTCTTCTCAACTTTACCAGAGCTTACCTAGATTCTTCCAATGGATGTTGAACAGTAAGCAGTCGAGGGTGTCGAAGCCTGGTTAGCTGTTGAACACCTCGTTTTAAAGAATCAATAATCTGATCTTTTTCAAATTTTTGATACTTGTCAATTAGCTTCTTATCAAAGACAAAAACAGCCACTTCCTAGAAACAAGCAACAGAAATTAATCAGTATATAACACAGCCAAACCCCAAGCCTATACACAATTACATACACACACAAATTTTTTTATCCAACAGTACAATACCACAACAAACAAACAAACAAACAAACTCTTTGTCCTTACTTTGTCCCAGTCATGGGACAGGCTACTGTATACAACCTCTAAAGTACGTATTTTAAGAGTTAAGGTATGAATGCTCCTTATGTTGCAAATAGTAATATGTAAATTATACCCACTACCTACACAGTGACAAAGCAGCAGATCCATAGGACAGAAGTCATCTTGTTTTTAAGTAGATGAAAGCATTTACATCAACTATGAACAGTTAAGATATCCTGAGTATATATGTAGTCATTTGGCATTAAATATATCAAGTGGTGCTTTATTAAACCAGATCTTGTCTCACTGTTCTGCCCTAAACCAGTACAATCTATATTAAACTAAAATTTTATGAAAAATAATTTATAGTCACAGTAATTTACTAATCTGTTCACACTATTCACATGTCAGAACATTACAAATTTTTTAATGTTTAAAGATGTGTGAAAAGAAGTCACAGAAATGTTAAACCAGAGAAAACCTCTCCAACCTCTGCAAATGGAGTGAGAGAAAATTAAGTTTATATTTATATGAAACCTTGAAATTACGGAGGTCGACGTGAAATGAAAAAGTACATTACCTCACCATCTTGGAAGTCAATAAAAAGAAGTATATCAATCGACCAGAAAAGGAATTAAAATCTTTATCATGGAACAGAGACGTTTATATGCTGCTACAAGAGTATTATGAATAAAAGTAAAGGTTAGAAACAACAACAACAACAAAGAAAATACAGTTTTCAGTCCCAAGAGGAACTCTATGCTCTTCTACTACACGTTCTATAGCCATTACTCTAATTAAAACCTCACAGGGGAAGATACATTATTAATTAAAAAAATGAAAAACTTCTAGAAATAGTCTATACAAAATAATAAATTCAGCCCAGTATGCAAAAAATTGCTTTTTAGCTGGTTTTATTAAGCCATTAGCAGGTGAACACCTATAACTAACTGAAGTACACTTCTCCTGCTTCTATCCATAGTGGCTCCCTGTTCCAGCTCTAAGAGTGATGGATGAAATACTAACACTGACACAAGGCAGAAAGGAACCAATGATAGGGATGGAAGACATACCTTGAGCAGCACATGACCAATAACAAAATTTCAAACCAAGATAGCATTTCTGAAAGCACTTTTTGATGACAAGTGAGAAGAATCAGAAACTGAGTATTTAAATTGGACAGCATAAGACATCAGCTATGGTTTGAATATTTTATGATGGCTCTAAGTTCTATTGGTGCTTGGTGCAATCCTGCATGGTTTGTTTGAACTCATCACTCCCTGCAACTGGGAGGACAGAAGAGAACACAATTTGTTCTCCAGATCCCCTGACCAATTGACTCAAGGCCCTTTGGTTCCTCTTGACTATTCATAGCCTTCTTGTTGGGACTTTGCTGGTACCCACCTACGAGTTGGGTCTGGTTGGCATATTGGGCCCTCAATTCCTCTCAAAAGGGAGTCACCAGTGACTACTTTACTTCTTTTTTTCTTAATTGAGAAGGTTGTGATGGGGGGAGTAGGCTGCCTTGCCCTAGGCAACTCCTCCATACCAGAAGAAGCTTCCTCTACATTCTTATTTCCCTGGTCCTCAGATTCCAAGGCCTCATACCTATTGTATAAGGGCACCTGGGAAGCTAGGTAGGCTGGGAGGGAATCCACCTGCCACGTTAAGCAGAAACTTGTTTCTACTCCCCTTAGTCTTTAGGGTCCCCTCCTTCTGCCTCATGGTAAGAGAGTAGGGGATTCACTCCTTCTTGTGGAGGGCAGGTCCATTTGTCTAAGGTATGGCAGGGTGTGGCTCCACTAGACAATCTCTTCCTCAGAGTCCTTAATACTTCTTAGTCTTTCTGCTTGATCTCAGCTCTGCCCCTAGGCTGAGCAGATTGTTGATTTGATCGCACCTCACACAGCTGTTCCCTTTGCTGCCTTCCAAGAGCGCCACAAAGTTTCCTGCTTTTCTTCTTATTTTCTCTCCCCAGCCTGCTGGGGATAGGGAAGTGAGTGAGTAGCTGTGTGGGTGCTCGGCTGCTGGCTAGGGTCAACCTGCCATATCCTGCCAGACTATTTGCAATCCTGAAATCTTAATGAAACACGCACCAGTTTGAAACACAGGTTGGCAGTTTAAAATACGTGTCCTTATTTACCCACATAAACACTTTTCAAGTTAAGAGAATGCTGCTCCTATCTTAGCCAATGCAACTACTACAAAAAGAGAAAGAAAGGGGGAGAGAGAGAGAAACAATTTTTTCCAACCAGAAAAAGGCAACCAGGCAACCAAGGCATGCGCTCCTTTCTCTCCTGACCCCCTGAGGAAGGCAAGCATTCAAAAAGACAATGAGTTTGTGTGTCAAAGAGATACAAACAAACCTAGAAAGTACTTCTGAAATAAAGACTCCAAAAGCTGCAGAAATGCAATGATATTGGAACAATATCTCTTCCTATTGATCCCATTGGATATTGAGGAAGCATCCTAATAAAACCTGTAAAATATTCAAGCACTATAGTGATAAATACTACAGAAACTCAAATCCTGAGATTTTAAATAGCATGGAGTAATAATGACAGCAACTAAGCACAGAACAAAGAAGCAGAGAAAAAAACTCCACAAAATATTTAATAAATACAGTTCACCATCTATCCTGTGAACTGAATTGATGTAATGCTCTCATGGAAAAAATTCAAACATGATCATGTTAAAAAATAAATTGTAAACATAAAAACAAAGGAAATTTAAAGGTAGCAGTCCAAGTGCTTGATTTTAGAAACTTTCTGTTTGCTTTCCCTTTCATTTTTGTCCTCTATTTTACTCATATACACTCACACATTTTTTAAATGAAAAACTAAACGTAACTCAACATGCAAACACATGATATTTTACCAAAGCCTCCCACTGAGATAAGCAAAACAGTCTCTCAACTAAAATACTGGAAAGCATTCCAGTATTACTCTGGTCTTCTGCCAGGAAAAGATTTTTCTCTCTCTTTTGAGGGCTTTATTTTCTATAAGCTTGACAATGTTTTTTTATAAGCCTACTTTCCCCCTAGTTTCTTTCAGTCATAAGATATGCAATACAACTAATTCAGTTTTAAAATTTATCAGCCTTTAAGTTTTGAATAACAGGAAGCTTTAAGTTCAAAGTTACTATATGCACAGGCAAAACAACAGAAAGTTGACTTACCTACCTACCATAATACATTAGTCCTACCACAATAAAAGTTAAACACAACTACAGTAGTCTTGAAATGCAAATCATTATCTACTGAATTCTGCTAGTTTTACAACTGAGCTGCCAACAAGACTTTACCCCACCTATTCATGATCGCACTTTTTAAGCGGAAGAAAGGACAATGCCAGAAAAAATATTAAGTGCATAAAGACTAAGTTAATTAATCCAAGATGAGCTGAAATACATATTGTAAAATTATACACCTATATATAACCAGAGTCATAAATCTTTCAAACAAGCTACAGCAAACCAGCTACAAAATAGCACCAGGTAACATATGCACACAGGTAAGTAATTTCCTCACATTCTGTTAGGTTCAGTCATCCAAAAAAAGTAAGTAAGAAAAGACAAGGTACATATTAAAAAAACTCCAAAACATCCAGAAATCCTGGAGAAACAGCTAGGCAGGAACCAGGCAGAACTCAGAAAAAAAAGAATTCAATCATAGATATTGACTGTGACCAGAGATGGAATATTTGTAACTGTCTGCTGACTTAAAATAGGAACCAAATTCATCCTGAAAACAAAGATTTCTGATGAGATCTGTTGTACTGCTAAAACCTTCAAATTTAGCTGTTTTATCTGACTACAATGACTTAAACTGTTACTTGTGTAATAAAGTGACTTGTGTTGTAGAGTGACAACATGGGCAATTAAGCCCTTGTATCCTGCTTCTCTGAACACAATACACATTTCCTGCAAAAAAAGCTAAATGCTTCTAGCTTCAAATTAGACATATACACTTGCCATACAGCAAATATGTGCACCACTTCACAAAAGTGACTGCTACCACTTGGAAAATGACAGCCAGCCACTTCCATACTGCACAGCAAACATACAAAAGGGACACGTGAAAGAAATAAAAAAAAAAATGTTAAAGAAGAGACATACTGCACTACAACACACCATAAACTGTTTGTATTGCTGCACAGCTTTGTTAGGCAACAGCAAACAGAATGCTGTCATGATGTTACCCAACTGGTAATATTAATAATGAATGGTAACTTCATGTCAAATCAGCAGCCACCTAAAATTCCTGCCGTACAACTGCTGTGGTATTTTTAATGACTAATGATGGCACACAAATGTACAGATGTTAGTCAGGGTTTACAGAGATACTGCAGGATCACATGTAGGATCACTGAACTAAAGCTCTGTAAAATAATCGGTCAGAACACCCATTCAAAGCTTGAAAAACATGATCGACAGGTACCCAATTACATATATTCTGTACATACACAAGGGAAGAAACTTGCTACAACTATCCAGAACTTAAAGCTACACCTGCTACAGGTCAAACGCCTACTGGACACACAGATTGTATAAAACCTATCAAAACTACCATACTTTCATTTTTACCCCTTCTTTGTATAGGTGAGTAAGACCAAACAAAAAGCCCTAAACAATTGGTATGTTGAGTAAACTCCATAAATACTAGATGCATAGAGCTCTGCAACAGCTAAACAGATGCTTCAAGATATGGCAAAAGTATCTGGTTAAACATTATTCAGACACTGTCACAATCAGATCACACATTCCTCATAGACTATTCATGCTTCATATCGTAACTTTCCTCTATTTGCCACAGTTTATTCTCCTATCATCTAAGGGATTGCATATACATTTTTTGAAAGTTATTCCTTTGTGTCCTTTTCTTTTTGGTACATCCACAGCAAGCTGATTCATTGTCTAAGTGACTTCACATCGTTTTAGCATCAAGTTTAACTGAAGGCCACAATTTATTAACGCTTCTATTTACATGTTGAAAATTCTATTTCCTCTCCGAGTTTGAAAAAAGATTTTTCACATTTCTCCACTACAACAAAATAATTTCATATAGTAACAATCTTAAACTCTGTTTGTGGCAAACCTTCTTCCAAAGTCACAATCCCGTACGCATTTACATGTGACTTGAGTGAGTCAGAAGTTTGTGTATTAGTGCTCTAAACCCTAACAGTTTAAGGAAACTGAAAGGAAACAATACTGATCTGAAATCAGCACAGAGAAGGCACAACTAACTTCCTCCACCACCTCCTCCTCTATCCCATGCCTTCCTGTTACAGTATCTCATGACTTAACATTTCCAAAGTTTCAATTTCTGTATGGCGACTGAGCAAAAAACACAGTGTCTTTCGCTGACAACAAATAATGACATATTTCACAATTATTTTAAACTTAAAAAACCAGTATTGCTGCCAAAAAAATGTTGCACGGTACAACCAACTGGGGAACTCATCCATTTTAAAAAAAAACCTCTTCCTTCTTGTCAGATCACTTTTAACTCAGATGAATTCTTGATCTTGGTCTCAAATTGTATGCTATGAATGCAGAACCACTTCTTTCTCCACCAGTGAAGGCTTAAAGCAAATATCACCTCTATGGTTGAGAACAGTGTATTTAAACAGTGTCGAGGGTTTCGTTCCATTTTGCTACTCTTAACATTAGTCTGTCGAGTTGGATTTTGTTTTTAACTGCTACTTACCAACTGCTATCTATCAACCTGTTATCTAATGCTTATAAATGTATGTCATTACTTGATAACTCACCTGTTTCGTTGATTTTTTAGTTCCATTAAATATCTTCCATGCCAGACCATTACCTCCACTGGCAATATGACGGCCCACATCAAACTCCCTGGTAACAGGGTTTCCCATGACTGCACTGGTGACATCAGCCGTTACCTTTGTAACGGTGCTCTTCAATTTATTCAGCATGGACTCCATGGTTTCAACTGTGCACCAATGTGTATTATCCTACAGAGACAAAAAAACTAGAGGTTTCACGGTCCTCTCAATTTCTGTTAACAAAAGGTACATATTGAACACTACAACTTCTAAGGATCCCACAGGATACAGGAGCAAGCCACAAAAAGGACAGTGAAATGTAAATTCCAGGGCTTTGCAGTTATACGGATTCACACTGCATACGCATATCTGTGCCTGCAAGCCTATGTATGGGATGATATGTCATTGCTTCTACTCCTCAGAAACTTCTGAATCTCTTGATTGTTCTTCGTTAGATCTAACAAAGAAATTCAACCATTTCTTGAAAATAAGTAACTGAATAAAGCAGAGAATCTATAAACTGTCCCCCTGATAGGAAAGGTCCATACCTTGTGTATCGGTACCAATCAAAAAAGAGAAACAAATCTGAAGGAAACCAGACTCCTTTATTTCCAGTGCTCATGGAACTACACATGTTCTGAAGGGAAGGATTATTAAGATCCCAGACCAGCAAAATAATAGATGTGTATTGTACAGAGATGACAAGTAAAAAAAAAAAAAATATGTTTTTTCCTACACTATGCTTTTCAAAATACAGTCTCAAAATTAAGTATTTTACCCATTAGATTTCTGGCATTACTATTTGTATGATCTAACTATTAATGAATTTAACTCTTAATGCAGGTGAAGGAAACAAGAAACCATCTTTTTATACTTTATCAAAATTGTACAAGAAGTTTTTTTTACATCACCTTTCAAATTTAAGAGTTAAAACACACTGACAGCTCCCAATTTAGTACATCTCCCCCTGCAGTGTAAACTTCCAGAGTTTCCTAAATTGTCATAAAAAACCCCAAAACTGACTAGCTTCTTCTGACAGATAGAAGGTCTGAAGCCTATGTCACATTTATACTATTTTCTCTCTGATAATGTGTACACAAGAAGGAACAAAGGCAGCAAACAAACCACGAAAAAATGAGACATCTTCCTTATCAGTGTGAGCAAAGATGAAGTGAGAATGCAGGAAGAAATTATTTCCAGGAGTCAGTATCATGCAGTATATTCAAAATCAACATTCAAGGATATTTCTTCAGTCTCTCTTTCAAATAAGGTGCAAAGAGTACTATTTCTTAAACCTAAAGGTAAAATAAACCTAAAATAGCACATCAGCAAATACACTGAAATCTGCAGAAATACTTTTTTCAATTATGGCCTTATCTGTCATATACTCAACTCACTGGCACACAGTTTGTGTAAAACTGCTTCTTTGAAAAATAGAGAATGTTATTCCTATTCAAATGGAAGCCACAAGATTCTGTTGTGATAAACATGATGTTTACCAAATCATGGTAACAATAACAAAAGAAGCAAAAGGCACTAACAAATAATCCTGTGAACACAGACTGACCAGCCCAAATATCCTTTTGATCAGATACAACGTACTTGCTTGTATGAACTAAAACTCTTCCCATGGTACTACCTACATTTAAAAGGCAATATTTGGGTCTACATAGGTTATCTGGTGTCTATCAATATATGCATTTACACCACAGCTTTTTCCCCATTCAAGACATAGATGGTGTTTGTTTCCTCTTCACAGCTCCTTAGTCTCAAAAAACCTGTAGCAACTAACTTTTGACACCTGTATACCTCAGTCAAACTTGGTTGAAATCAACCACACTAACATTATTTGGACATGCACACCTTGGCTCCCTGGTACTATTGATTTGATTCCATTAGAAATCTGGACAAATAATCCGATTAGTTTTAAATCGCAAAGATAGGCTTTTTTTTTACAAAAAAAAGGTGATAAACATACTACGCAAAACTTGTTAAAAAGTTACATGTGTTATGGAGTAATGCACTCCAGTGCAATTGTGTGCAACAGCTTAAGCCGAGCCCTAAGCAAACTTCAGCACAGTGCTGGAAGCAGCACAGCTCTGCTGCTCTGTCTTAACTGTTGCTGCAGTGATATTCCACCCTCTGTGTTCCTCTGTAGGGAAATGTAGAAATACACTAATGCTGTGGCTCCATAGATACTTCTTCAATGTCCACGTCAGCTGAAGTGACCCAACTTTAAAGAAATCAGCCTAGGAGTTTTAAGAAAACATATTATAAAAAAAGACAGGAATCCAGCTGCAGAGACCTCAATCTTGCAAATACTCAAATTTAAATCAGAAATAGTAGTTATGACTTCAAGAGGCCAATTCAGGAGCAGAAACATACATGACTGCAAACACATTAAGGGTGGAGTTTTCCTTAATTGCAAGGACTGTGACTTTTAGATACAAGAAACTGTGTCTGAAATCAACAAAATAATCTCCAGAATTACTACATACTTCTTCGGTATCTGATGGCCGGTTGAGAACATACCTGGAAACAAATTACGGAAACACAGAATTTCCCTATTAAGTAGTTTCATTATAGTATGTGACATTTTATTATTACAAGAAATTAATTTTACTTTAGGAATTGTGCTATGGAAAAGCACATGCAACTCCTAACTGTGCAACCCTGGACCAAACAGCTATTAGACACGGGCTAATGTCCCTGTATAAAGGAACTTTTCATCAGTCTAATAAATAGTTAAAAAAAGGATCATGGAGTATTCTAAAAACGAGCCATAGGCATTTCCAGCTCTCAGAGATTTTATTCTGCAGCTACTCTATGAGAAAACTCTGTGCTAAAGGACTATAATATCCATACTAAAGAGGTTAAGATAATCACAAATCTAATTTATTTGGGTTTAGATCTTGTGCTTTTTCCATTTTTTCATTCACTCCAGCCATCAAACCTTCTTGAGTACCAATGAAACACCTTCTTGTGCTAAGATTCTCAAAACTATAAAAGGCTTTGCAAAATTGACTGTGGAGACAGTATGATGAAAATGACTGTGCATGCATGTTCCAATTTCTTTGTGTAATTCTGAAAGGGAGCTTCTCAACACAGGTGGTGGAAAAATGGTGTAGTATTCATTAAATCACAAGTGCCCTCTGCTGTGGGTGACAGACTAACTGCAGTGAGTAGCCTGGCAAAGCCACTAGGTGAGAATGTTAACAGCATTCCAGTGTCTGAAGCCTTAGAATCTGAAATTCAAGCCTGGTAGGCCCTGTCCAACCTGTTCCTCTCCAACTTGACAGTATGCAAACTATTGTTTAATGTAGCTACTGAGCAAAGAGTACCATGAAACTTACTTCCCAAAATAGTGTGGTTTAAAGCTTACATCCATAAAACTGTAAATTTGTAGAAACCCTCATGTCAACATTTGACTGTAAGTACATTTTGCTTCATAAAAACGATTGCTATTAGCAACTTCAGTAAAACCTCTATATTTTGCCAACAGGAACAATACACTTAGAAAATCCATGCCCCCCCAGTATCTATTTTGTGTAGTATCTATAATACGACAAATCACGACAATTTAATCAGATCAGAAATATGCAACTTTAGTTCTCTACTGCAGGAAAACTTGTTTGTTCGATTCTTTTAAGACTAGTCTGCTATTTCTAGACAAATTAATAACCAAGTGGCAATAAAGTCAGTCACCCACAATGAAATTTTCATTTAAAATTAAAAGGTAACAAACGAGACAAGTACAAAATCTGAAGAGTAACAGTGTTTGGACAAGCGACACAGGACCTGCAACAAATTATTAAGAACTCTGACTTCTTCCTCTTTGAATTTTGTGGGTAATATTAATGCTACTGATACTAAGTCTAGGAAACCTGGGACTAATCCTATAAAAATCTGTATGATCACTGTGTCCTTTTCATTAATGTCCCTCACAATCAATAATGAGTCTTATGCTGACGTACATCAGCAATGATACATCAGCATGATGAGAACAAGTACTTAGCAAGGTAGTAAGCAACAACCAACACTAAGAAATGAGGCAAAATATCCAAAACATAGAGATAAAGGTTGTTGAAATCCAAAGCAAAGATTCCCTACCATTCTTTAATTCTCGCTCATGTAAAACAACTGCAAGATGTAAACCCATTAATTTATCCTTGAACTAATTCACAGTTTCATCTGATATATGGATATGCGTGCATACCATACAGCACTGCAATGTACGCTCTACCACTGTTTTGACTATAATAAGCTGGGATTCCTCTTTGTTAACCAAGGCAACAGCAGGTGCATGGGTACTTCTTGCCACCCAACCCCATCCTATCCATCTGCCCCAAATCAGGATGAATTCACACAAAAAATGAGTGCTGAAAAAACGGAGTCACACCAAACAAAAGGAGAAAACTCTAACGTTTTTCAGGCACAACCAATTTTTTGTATGTGCTACAAAAACAACGGGAAGATCAAAGGTAACGAAGCATTGTACAGGGAGCAACTGCCCTCACTGCAAATCACCTTCGTGACTTTTATTCCCCATTTCGGTACTGAACTGCAGCTGAATCCCTAACGAAAACTCACGGAACGAGATCCACGAACGGCGATCTGCCACCTGCCGACAGGCGAAAAAACTCAGCCTACACGCTACACAAACCCCAGGACAGCCTCATACGGGCCAGTCCTCCGGGCAAAGTATTTACAGTATTTACAGCGAGCCTGGGCTCGCAGCGCTCCGCTAGCGGTGCGGGGACTCCGCTCGTCCCCGCGGGGCCGGCGTCTGCCCGCGGGGCAGGCGGGCGGCGGCCGCGTCCACAGGCGGCAGGTGACCCGCGACCCGCCGGCTGGGGCAGCTCAGCGCTCCCCGCCAGGCCCAGCCCGCGCTCCGATCGCGCCTCCAGATTGGCCCTTCCCCTGAACCCTTCGGTGCCCGGCACTCGGGACCCGAACCTGTCGCCCCCCGCCCCAGGAGCCGGTCGGCCCTGCCCGCCCCGCGCAGCGCCACCAGGCCACGGGCAGCCGCTCCTGCCCCGGGCCGCGGCCTCTCACCTGAGCCCGCGGGAAAGCTGCCGGCACAGCGCCCGGCTGCCCGTCGCCCTGGGGGCCCGGCGGGCCGCCTGTCACGCCGGTTCCGTCTGTCGCTCCGGCCCCTTCCCGCTGCAGCTACTCCATAGCGACGGCGGCGGCCGGAGCGGCAGGGCAGGGGCGGCCGGAGCGCGGCTCACTTCCGACCCGCAGGGGCGGCGCTGGGCGCGGCCGGGGGCGGCGGGCGGGAAGTGATGCGCTCCGCCGGCTTCCGCCAGCGGCCCGGCCGCGGCCATGGCGGGGTATTTGACTCCGCGCTTCAGGAGGATACGGAGTCGGAGCGAGTTGGAGCCGCGGCGGGGGAGCGGGCGGCAGCGAGGTGGGGGAATAGCCTTGTCCCCGCCTCTCCTCAGCTTTTCCCCCCTGCAGTGTCTGGGGGGCTGGCGGCGGCTCCACGCCTCGCCGGGAGCGGAGCGGGCTCCGAGGGGCTGGCGTCTGCCCGGAGTCCGTACGGGCGGCCCCGGCTGCTGGTGCCGCGGGAGGGACCCATGGCCGGTCAGCGGGCGGGACGAGGACAGCGGGGAGCCGGCAGCTGAACATGGGACAGAGGAGCTTCCTCCGGCCGAACGCCCCAGAGGCGGGGCTGCGGGGAGCGCCGCTCGTGCGGTTGGGCGTGGAGCTGTGGCCGGGTGTTCCGACTGGGAGGCAGTAGGGATTAATGCACTGCAAGCGCTGGTTTGTCGTCTGCTGAGCTCGTAGTGATGCGTGAGATTTAACTGGGGGCTGGGGAGCGCCTCGTCCAGGTGAAGCTGGGAGCGCTGCGATGCTCAGCCGGGAGCTGTCTGTCACCTGTTCAGGGGATTCTCTGCAATTATGTGAAGGGAGAGTGCAAAGAGGATAGAGCCAGACTCCTTTCAGTGGTGCCCAGAGAGATTGTGATGTCTTACGTGGCTTTCTCCACTTCTGGAAATATTCAAAACTGTCTGGACATGGTCCGGAGCAACCAGCTCTGGGTGTCCCTGCTTGAGCAGAGAGGTTCAACCCGATGAACCCCAGAGGCCCCTGAAAGTCTCAGCCATTCTGTGATTCTCTAGTGATTTAATGTATATGTACACAGCCCATACATACAGTATGTGTGGTCATAACAATGAAAAAAAGCTTCCAATTTTGTTTTTAGTGTCACTTTGTTCTCTTGGTTCTAATGGGTGTGAGTTAGCGTACAAGACAGACTGATCCATGAAGCATTGTCTTTCTCTGTCTTTGTAAAATTCAGCTGATTTCTGAATATTTCTTAAAAAATATACATAACTAAATTCACAGCATAAAAATATGTATTCTAAATGTTAAAGTGAAGGTTTATAAATCTGTAAAACTTTCATATAAATCTTTTGCAGATTGCAGTGGTCCTTTTCAAGCAACTCAGCTGTGGAATGGTATTATACGTGCCCTTCACAGTCATCTGGAAATCAAAAGACGTAGACAACATCTGAAAACATATAAAAACTGTTTCACTGGCTCAAATGCTGTCGATGTGGTACTGAGCCATCTTATGCAAAGCATGTACCTGAGCTATAATGATATTTCTCGTCTGAAGGGAGTCCGTGTATGCCAAGCATTGATGGATCACAAGGTGTTTGAGCCAGTTGGAGCAAAGCTTTACTTATTCAAGAACGGGAAAGAAACAGAGTTTGAAGACTCAGACACTAGTCTCTATAGATTTGTAAATGGCAATCTTGATCCTCCTCTTCAAGGAAAGAATGAGAACAATGAAAACTTGTCTCCTGAGCAAATCTGCAAACAGAAAACAAAAAGATATTCCAAGTGAGTTACTCCAAACTATTCTAATTTTTCTTTTTTTTTTTTTTTTTTTTTTTTTAATAAGTTAAGGTGGGTTACCTGTAGATGAAGCTATGTCTGTCTAACTCGTGTGTTGTAGACTTTTCAAAGCTACATGCCAGTTTTGAGAAACATCATGCTTAAATTGCGGAAGCTACTGGGAATTTCTTGGTAAAAGCTGGTTAAAGTGCTTTGATCTGCCCTTTGTTATTTAGAATAGAGTCTGGCATAGTAGCGGAAGACTACGTATAATTTGGTTTTGCAATCCATTGTGCTGAAATGTGAGAATTAGCATATATGAGGTAGGTACTGAATGCTGGTTAAAGAAATAGAACTAATAGACAGTATTTGGAATCAATATCTTTGCCCTTTCTACAAAGCAGATGTGGATGATTGGAATTCTAGCAGCAGGACAGACCCCAGATAGAATAGAGTCCTCAAGTTCTGATTTAAGAGCAAATTAGGAAGTAACAGAAAGACACGTGTCCTAATCATGTCTGTTACACAACATTTTTCTTCCTCCTGAGCAGAGCAACGTGCGACGCACTTTCAAACCCCTCAGCATTAGAAGCAGCTGATAAAAAGAGAGTAGAGGAGCTTCTCCGATCAATCTATGTTCATGTATCTTTACCTCCAAAGATCGTAGCTAATGAACCAATTCATCTGCTTTCAAAAAGAGGTGAGGATTGAATTTTTTCATTTTAAAACTTGATTGTTCTTCACTGCATCTTGAAGTGAGTATCCCGTTTCTGTTAAACAATCCCCCTCAAAGTCCTAAATTTAACGTATCGCTAATGACAGAATATCTAAATGAGTGCTAAATGGGTAAATGCTTGTGGTAAGTAAATTGAAGGAAACACAACAGGATTATGTTTTTGCAGAGTGGTGCTGTTTATGCAAATACTATTTCAGAAGAAAGTAGGGTTTCAGATTAACATCTTTTTTTTTATTATATGATTCCTTTTCTATTCACTTCTACTAATTAGAATAGATTATTATGAATTCTAATATGATGGGAGAGAGATTTTTTTAGCATTCCTGTTATGATCCCTTCTTCCCCAATAGAGAAACTTCAGACTGTGCTGTTGGTATGCTTGCTTTGAAGACTTAAAACATTCTTGAGAGAGTAAAAACAAAGGTTAGTGGCTTACATAAGATCTTATTTCTGAGGATTTTTTGTTTGTTTATGGTTTCAGTAATAGAAGATGTTTGGAAACAGCAAACTCTGTTACGATTGCTGCAGTTAATTGATATTCCTCTTCTAGAAGATATCTTGGTGTCTTCAGTGAAGACAAAACCAGACTGTTTTGGCAAAGAAGAAGACCTGGTTATCCCAAATACTTTCCTGGACAGAGAGGTTACATGTAGCTTAAACTTGCCTGAGTAAGTTTATACACATGGTGGGGTGGTATTTGGTTTTAAATACTAGCTGAATTCCTGGGGTCAGTGACAGTCTAACATAAATACAGCTTGTTTTGATTTGAGTGTACCTCAGGTATATTGCCTGTAGCATAGGAAAACAATGCAAGTTGCTTATTTTGAGCAGGTCCTTGAACTGCTGTAATGAAATAAGTGACCTCAACTGCGTAATAAACAAGTTCAGTGTTGTGGCTCAAATACATGACTGTACCTGCATGGTTATTTCTATCTAGTTTTATTTAAAGGAATAAATAAGAATAGGCAGAGCATTTTAAAGTAAGCACTAAAACTGACTTTTCCTTCTACAGGCTTGACAGATGGCTCTATGCTGCAATTGAATGCTTGGAGTATTTTCCTGACCAATTCATTGTGATGGTTAGTCAGCAGTTACCTCAGAGCACTGAGGAACCCAGCAATCTGAATACATACAAGAAGATTCTTTTTGACATTATAACAAAGTATTACAGTCAAAAGAAGGAGTCTCTTCTTGCTGCTCAGGATCTCCCTGTTCATTCAGGAATTATAGAACTTATAGGTAAGAGCAACCTGGAACATAAAATACAGCTATCTAGAGGATGTAACTTGCTAAGCGTCAATTGACTGAATCGTGACACCATTTGCAATGCTATTGCAGATGCACTTTATAGGTTGGAAGGAAATGTTCAAGATCACTATTAAGAACCTCTGCTCAAGACAAGGACAAAGTTCAAAGTTAGATCAAGCTGCTTAGGGCCTGGTCCAGCTGAATTTTGAAAATCTGCAAGGATAGAGATACACCGACCTCTGTGGGTAACTGTTTCAATTAGTAACTACTCATTGCAAAAATTTCTTACCCCAAGTCAGAATTTCCCTTATTATTACTTTTTTGTAGCAATGATTTTAGTTTTATGTTTGCATCTTAACCAGAAAAAGGTTTTGTAAATTCTGGATTTAGGACGCTTTTTAGTAATAGAAGTTATTTCAAGTTATTAAAGAGACTGTTGAGATTGTGATTCAGGCTGTGATCTCCCGTTATAGGCTTACAAGTAAACCAGAACAGTTTAAGTTAAATACAAGTCTAAGATAAATCCTACCCTACATAGGCTTTGTTACTTCTTCAGTTCTGTAGGGTTGTTGTGGCTTAACCCCAGCTGCCAATTAAGTACCACAGAGCCACTCACTCACTGCCTGCTGCTACCCCTCTCCTGGTGAAGGTAAAGAGTAAAACTTGTGGGTTGAGAAAAGAACACTTTAATAATTGGAACAAAATGAAATATAATAATACTAATTATAGTAATAGCAGTAATAATAATTGTAATGAAAAGGAGATAGAGTGGAATAAAACCCAAGAGAAACAAGTGATGCACAGTACAATTGCTCACCACTTACTGACTGATGCCCAGCCCATCCTTGAGCAGTAGTGTTTCTTGGCCAATTCCCCCCTCTTTATATACTTGGCATGATGTTCCATGGTATGCAATATCCCTTTGGCCAGTTTGGATCAGCTGTCCTCTCAACCCCAGCTCCCTCAGCTGCTCCTCACTTGCTTACACTTTTGGTGTTCTTTTTAAACAAAGGTGGTTTCAAATGGCTTGTGGCACACTCCTGAAAGTCCTGGATTATTTCTTGTAAAATACAAACTCTGTCTTAGAAATAGGACAGAGGCCAGAAAATTGTATCAAGGTTCTATTCATGTATCTGTCTTTGTCTTACTCTTGCTTTAAGAAAGTTAAACTTTCTCATAGCTTCTCACTTTTAAAGTGAAGATAATTCTAGTTATCATTTAAAGTGTTTGGAGACTATTTTCACTGACGTTTCTTTTAGACTCTCATAGCCTAATGGCTTAAAGGAGGAGGGGGGAACACAGAGACACGACACCTCACCAACAGTAACAAAAGACCCCCTAACAAACAAAAAAAGAAAAACCTCAACAACAGCAAAAAGAAACCAAACCAACCAACTAAAGCCCCCAATAAAACAAAAAGAAAACAACAAACTAAAAAAGAACTGTCAAAGCAATGAGAGAGTTGGAATTGTTCAGCTCATTAATTACTTAGAGATGAATCCTAGAAATAATATAAAGATGTGTAAACATCAACAGTGCAAACATCACTTCAGTGTTTGCACATTGTAGACAGACCATAGTAATGTCCTGTATACATTGTTCAAGCACAACTGTTCCCTGACTAGCTATGGGACAAAGGCTTTTGTTGATTAAATGCTGTATAGAGTCTTGTTGTAAGGTTTTAGAAGTCACTGATACCTCTTTTCTTTGGAAGGAAAGCCACTCAAAAGTGGGATTATTATTGGGATTTAAATATGTGCTTGTGACTCTGAAAATGAACAGTTGCATTGAACACACTCCTTTACTCCATTGCAGAGAAAGGAAAAACAGATCAAGCCCTAGAGGCATTACAACTTTATTTAAAATTATTAGCACCAAATATCAGAGAAGAACTACACAGGCTCTTGACATTCCTAGCCATTGCATCGGAATCTGAGGGCTACAGGTTACAAAAACAAGTAAGTATCTGTTAAGTTTAATGTAGAAAATAGCACTTTTCTATAGTAAAACTAATGTTTTTGTCCAAAGTTAGAAGTATTCTGTTTACTGCCTTTCAATGTGATCTGTTTTAAAACAAATATCAAGATGTTCTTCCCACTGATAGCATCTTGTTATACTTAGTCTTTACTAGCACATTGCATGTCAATCCAGTGCCAAATCTGGGTACCTTTTTTTCTAGTTTGAGAACAGATTGGTGATCATCAAGACTTGCACAAAGTTCATCTTGCAAAATAGAACACTGTCAAAACCACAGGCAGAACTGCTGACTCAGTTTCTGATGGACAATCACTCTGAGCTCTTCAAGGTATCATTTTCCTTATATCATTGCCATTTAAATGTTAAATGCCATGAACT
>NW_020955365.1:196951-199200 GCF_003031625.1 Empidonax traillii | reverse complement strand
TAGTTTGAGAACAGATTGGTGATCATCAAGACTTGCACAAAGTTCATCTTGCAAAATAGAACACTGTCAAAACCACAGGCAGAACTGCTGACTCAGTTTCTGATGGACAATCACTCTGAGCTCTTCAAGGTATCATTTTCCTTATATCATTGCCATTTAAATGTTAAATGCCATGAACTGCCTTTTTTTTCAAGTAGGACAGGTCTGAGGATCAGTGCTTAATGTTCCATCTGTTACAGTTTAACAGTACAGCCAAGCAGGGTGAGAAGCTATTCTAGACTACGAAGGACAGATTTTTGAAAGCTTTGCAATCCTTTATAAATTATATCCTTTCTGTTTATATGCATCATTTGCATTCAGAAAATATTTAAAGTATCAGTGTTTTGTAGAGGCCTTTTGGCACCTTTTTTGTAATGGCTACCTCCTAATTCTTTAGGCATCTTAGTATCTTTCTCTTTTAGAACCTCGCTGACATACTCTGAGTTGTATATAAGATGGTGTGCTCTGGTGCTCCAGCGCACGTGTACAGCTCTGACAGCTCGAAAGTTCCTTTGGTATTTTGAAATGTTAACTTGTAAATTAATAAATAGAACCACAAAATTAAATGACCCTTCTATTAAACTTGATCAGCTCTGTAAATATACAGACATGTTTTATAATCTCTTTTATTTATCTTCCATTATATTGTCACAAACATGAAAAGATGGAACTTTCCCATATACTCTACACAAATAAGCTTCACAGAAACATTGATTTGGTTTCAGTAAAATATTGGGTTTAATGCTTGTACAACATATTTATTTCCAATTCTAGCGTTGGGTCAAGGGACTTAGGAGATTTAACTTTTTTTAAAATTAGCTTCAGTTTAGTTTGATAGTATTGAGTGGCTAGTGAGAGTTTTGTATGTGTTAACACACAGCCCACCCCCCTTTTTTTTTAATTCTTTTTTTCTTTCTCTTGATACTCTTGTATCAAAAGTTCTGACATAAATGTTAGGGCTTTGATTCCTGATTGGGAATGACAGCAGAGGGGGATGGTAGTTTGCTCTTTCACATCTGCAGTTGAGAGTTGAGAGTCAGTTTGTTGTACACCACAGTTTTTGACATATCACTGTAAAACAATGTCTAGAGCTTTTTGCTTCCTATTTCTTTGGCCAGAATACCAGAAATAAACATATGTATCTTAGTGAAACTATGTGTTTTAGTCTAATTGTATGAGAGATTTTGAATGTGTACCTCAAAAAATGTAGGCATAGATTCTTCTGCAGTTAAATGTGGGGGTTTTTTTAATTGGTCATCTGATAGCTTTAGATTATCAAAATACAGAAATATTGCTTTTGTAATTTTTCCTTCGTTGGGTTCTATTTTCAGACTCCTTTAACTCTTCTGGAACTAACAAGTAGGAGACTTGAGAGTTTGCTAGAAGGACAAGATCCAGATATCAATTCAGGTAGATGATGTGATACACATTTTTATAGAAACTATTCTATACCAACTGGTTTATCGTCAGTTGACTATAATTTTGCATAGACTGTGTTCCTTTGTTAGAAGTCAAGTTAGTGATTAGCAGCTAATGCAATAAATAATTGAATTATATGCTATCAGCAAAACTGGTCTCTGAATATTAGAGAACAAGGGTTCTAGTAATTACCTCATTTGAATACATTAACCTTTTTTTTTCTTTTTTCCTTTTTTTTTTTTTTAACCAAATAATTGTTTCTGGAGATAACGGCACAAAATGTGCCTGAAGTGACTTGCTTATTATTTGGTTTGTGAATGTGATGTGATTTTGTATTTAGGAACAGTATTCTTTTATTTCTTCCACAAGACATGTAAAAATTCTCATAGAGCTCAGTAATTAGAGGTTCTGAGAGATGTCTTGAGCACAGACTTTGATTGTTGAGTGTTTTTAAGAACTCTCCTCTTTTTCTGGGTAAGCACAAAGTTTATTAAGAGCTTAGAACTTACACACCAAGTGTCAAATGCCTTTTTTTTTAAGCTACACTACCCTTCTGAATGTGGGATTAGTGTTTTTCAGCTTATTTCTTTTATGAGCTAACATTCCATCTGTCTTTGCTGCCAAAAATATATTGCAGCACTGATTAAAAGGGTTGGCTTAAATAATTTCTCTCTGACTCTACCTTTTTTCTTTCGACTTCTGCACTGCTAGTGTTTATGTGCTTAAACATTGAAGGGAAACCATTAGGATGCTGATAACATTAGGTTATTTTGCTATGTAATACTATATGT
>NW_020955365.1:98591-196638 GCF_003031625.1 Empidonax traillii | reverse complement strand
CTTTGCTGCCAAAAATATATTGCAGCACTGATTAAAAGGGTTGGCTTAAATAATTTCTCTCTGACTCTACCTTTTTTCTTTCGACTTCTGCACTGCTAGTGTTTATGTGCTTAAACATTGAAGGGAAACCATTAGGATGCTGATAACATTAGGTTATTTTGCTATGTAATACTATATGTAATGCAGCATCTGCCTGAGAAGTAGTTTTGGTACAGAATCTTTTACCATCTGTGCTGAGTTCTGGAATGTGTCCAAATTCCTTCCGGTTCAGTGTTCTGAGAATCACATATTGTGTAGCCAAAAAATTCAGAGATGAGCAACAGAGGAAAGAGCTGCCTGTCTGCAGTATTCTTAGAGCCTGTGTGATCTCCATCAGCACATTGAACAGACAACTGAAATACAAGCCCCATGCCTTGTTATTCCTACTAAGCTTTGGAGTTTCAGTCTACAAATGCATATGGGTTCCATCTACTTACTGAAATACCTAGTTTGATCTGATTGTAAGCTCTCCGGCATGGCATATTCCTGTTTTCCTGTGTGTCTCATATTCTGGTGTCATTTTCCCTTTTGTCATAAAGGAGACATCAGGAAAATCTTTCCTGGGAGCTATTGAGCATGCTTAGCTGGTGAATTTCTCAGGTGTGGGTGGGAGCAGGAGGGAAGGCTGGGGGACCCTGATAAGTAGAGGAGTCTGTCTATTGCAGGAGGGTAAACCTTAGGTCTGCTGCAAATACAGAACAC
The DNA here is from genome assembly GCF_003031625.1 of Empidonax traillii. Lineage (NCBI taxonomy): Eukaryota > Metazoa > Chordata > Aves > Passeriformes > Tyrannidae > Empidonax > Empidonax traillii. The sequence continues at coordinate 195,897 of NW_020955365.1, read as the reverse complement.
TAAAACCCTTGAGAAAATTCTGGGGTTGTTTTTAATCTAGTAAGCCACTTAAACTACCAGACTAAAGTATCCATGCTGAAGTTTTAAGAGTTCGTCTCTTTGCCAGCTTTCCCATTTGAAGAGCTATCTTTTTTCTTCATTTGACCCTACTAAACCATAAAAGGTACTGGTGTTTGACAGACTCATTGTAAAAGATGGGAAGGACACATCCATTTGAAAACTCTGACAGCTCAGGTCAATAACTGCTCTCTATGTGAAGGCTTAAGATGATGGTATTTGTACAGAAAGGTTACTCAGAATTTTTTTCCCCTTTAGGTAACTGATACTTGTTCAACCAAATTGTTCTCTAAAAGGTATAGGAGGAAAAAGTGTCTGTGGAGTAGCTGAATGCCAGTCTTTCCTCATGCCAGAACCCTCCAGTGACAGGGCTTGAATTCTCACAGGGCAGTGCTGCATAGATTCACAGTCCTTTTATGGCTAAGTCATGCTTGAGTTGCAGATCTCTTGGGGTTGTTCCTGGCTCTGCCCTCACTCTGAATCACTGCCTCTTGCATCACCTCTGCTTCTGATGCCCAAACTATGCTCAGCTGTCTACTCGTCTAGAAGCTCCTAAATTCTATTCCTGATTTCTGAGGTGTAGTTCAGAAGCAACTGTTTCTCCAAATTATTTATTCACATACATTAGGTACTGGACCTTGTTACAGATTTGATTCACTCACAGGGAATCATCAGATCTTGACAACTGTAAACTGCCATTCTTGTTGTGTAATGTTCTTCATTATGGTTTGTTTGTGAGAACTGTATTTGCTCTTTGTCTTGCAGGCCTGTTTGCAGTATAGAATCATCTGTGATACTGCACTTGCAACACTGTTTTGCAATTAATAATTTTTAGATGTCCCTCTGTGCTCAGTGGAGGGCTGTGTGTCTTTGTTTGCAGATGTAGTCACATCTGAACTAGAATATCTGTATATCTGTGTTTCTGATCATATTTTTTAACACAGCTTTTACATGATACATGAAACTTACTCTGAACCTCTGATTTCTTACAAAGGCTTCACCTTCTGCCAGCGCATTACACCTCAAGAATATGAAGATCAAAAACAACAAACCAATCAGTATCTTCTAGCATTGATTCGAGAGATGGACAATGACCCTGCTGTTCCTTTGAAGCAAAAGAAGAAATTAATCAAAGAATTCAAAAAATACCATTGTCTATTGTAGTGGTTGTAAAACTACATGTGAATTTTGTACTCCAAATGGTTTGACATCAACATAGCCTTTTTCATCTTCTTTAAAAAAAGTGGAGGATGCACATGAAAACTGTTCATGATAAAAAATGTTTTCTTCCTATGTCTTTACATCTTCAGTTTACGGAAATACAACTATCAAAATTACTATGGTGCTAAAAAGCATTAAATCTAATTATTTTTTTAAGGAAAACGTATTTAATTGCTTGTAAGTTAGTACAGCACTGCTTGTGCTGCTTTGAGTTCAGCATTTGGCACTTTTTTCCTTCTGTCCCACAACCCCATGGCTCTCTATCTGAGCCAAGTCTACATTCAGAGCCATGTTTGGGTTGATAATCAGCAGGGGCTTTTAATCTTTTCTATCTCTAATTAATAATAATTGAAACTCTAGATTATGACTCCTGTGGGTGTTGTAAAATTGTAGAAAGTGTGTCAAAAAATGTTAGAAGCAGGTAAGTGGGTTTTGAATCTGGCAGGCAAAATTTATTAGGCATGGAAACTGTGTGTGCTTGCAGGTAGTAATTACATCCTGTTGTTACTCCTTCTCCACTATGGCAGACTGAGCTGCTGCAAATTCAGCAATTATGCAAAAGCAAGTAGAAAATTACATTTTGAGGAAACCTAAGAAATAATAATCTTATTTTAGATCTCTTGGTATACTTAAGTAATTTATTTTAGCATGAGGACATTTTGAGAGTGTCCAGTTATTTATCATGAATACTTTGATAATGTTTATGAATTTATACAGCAAAGCTAGAAAGGATGTTGGCCTGTCTTGACACATTGAAGGTTAACTGTACATTGACAAGAAACGGTTGATACAAGTCATACAATTATAGAATGGTTTGGGTTGGAAGGAACCTTAAAGATCACCTAGTTCCAACCCCCCTGCCATGGGCCAAGGACACCTTTCACTAGACCAGGTTGCTCAGAGCTCCATCCAACCTGGCCTTAAACACTTCCAGGGATGGGGCATCCACAACTTCTCTGGGCAACATGTTCCAGTGTCTCACTACCCTCACAGTGTGAAATAAATAATTTCTAGAGGAAAAAAGACCAAGCCTGACCTTTCAGATGTGAATGCCCTAAATCCTAGACTACAGGACCACGAATTGTTTTCCTAGCCTTGTGTGGGATTTCTAGCCCTATGTCATTATCCCAGAAGAGGGAGCATGTACAAAAGCAGGCTCTTGAGAATTGTAAACAGGAAAGTATTTCCCAATTAAGTGCTTCTGGTGTTGAGTAGTGGGAGAAAGGGATTTTAGTTGCTTATTTTTCTTCCTCTCTCTCTCTCTTTGTCTTCAGTCCCTTTACTGGGTCTTACTCAAAATACTAAACCTGGTAACAGGGAGGGGTGATTACATGGTAATTTGTAGGCTAGATGGGCTGGGAACTGCTTTGGGAAAAACTGTATTTTTAAAAAACAAGCTCTTGCACTTTGCAACTTGAATTTTTTTGTGCTAATTTAAAGATAATAAAGAATTGCATAAAAAGTGACAAATCTATCATTTCGTAGTCCATTCATACAGAGGAGGCAGCTCAGGGGGTGTACAACCAAGTACCAAGCAGTAAGGAAATATTCCTAACGAGTGTTTATAGCTGCCATGTGGTTCCCTTCAGTTCATGGGACATGAAGTCAAGATTGATCTAGTTCTGCAAAGGGAAGGAAGAGCTCATGAGAGCCCTGTTTTATTCTCATAGCCTGACAGGAGAACTTACTTACCTTTAATCTTCTGTTGAAAGAAATGTGATACTTTACATTTAAGTATGAGGGCCTGCTGAACAGAACAAGTTTGGTGAAGTATAGACTACTGGTTTTCATTGTTACAGTTGCAGTTAAATTCCAAAATCAGAAAAATGTTATTGACTCTAGAAACTTTTGTCACATATTTTTAACAATATTTGACACAGAATCATCTGGTAGGGAAACTTGGGACCTCTCACTCATTTTTGTTTTTGATTTCTAGCATAGAGCTATCAAATTAATTGCCAGTATGAATTTGTTTGAAGTGGAAAATTTCTAGAGCAAAGAGCTTAGTCTATAGGTGCTTTTCAGTACAGTCTTATCAAAGCACAAGTGATGCCACCTTCAAAGTAAGGAGGCTTGCTTCTATCTATAGAGCATTCATGTTTGCTCCTAGCAAGGAAAAGGTTTATTAGTACTTTCATGGGAACAACGTGTGTATTTCCTTATTTTAAGTCCCAGCTAAAGTATGCTTATAATTGTATGAAGCAGTTAGTTAAAAAACTAGAAGCTTGGATTCTACATACAGCTATCAAAATAACAGTAGACTAGACCTATTCCCATCCTAAACAATCTAATACAAGTTGTGTCCAACAATTTGTTGGTGGTGGTCCCACACCTTCATACTCCAGCTGCCTCTGTGGCTCATGTAGCTGTTACCAGAGGGAGGGTGCCTCTTTTGTTCCTTTCAATAGGTTAGACTAGAGGAAGGCCACCACAAGCTGGCAGTCCAAAGTAAAGATCATGTTCAAGAAGAAAGATCATCTTTCGTTCTCTGAAGCATTGGCTTCTCTTCCGTGTTGCCCTTATGCAAGGCAGCCAGGTAAGTGTACTGTGTGAGTATACCTACTGATTTTATGTTAGGGCAGACAGCAGCGGGAATGAGGCACAACAGGGTACTCCTCTGCAAATCTGAGAGCACTAAGTATCACTAGACTTAATAAAGAGGCCATGTCCCCACTGCAGTGAGCTGCATCACATCAAGGTCAGTGTCAGCACCAGTGTATCCATTATCCACCCTGTCCAAGTGCCTACCTTGGACAAGTCCTGGCAAGCAAACAAGCCAGGTGGGACGCCCCCAACTAGCGTGGCCCTCCCAGCCTTCTATCTGGCTATTAGCCCATGCTGTGCTCTTTCTCCTCCTGCAAGCCATGCTGCAGACTAATGGCACAGTAACAGAGCTTCTGATGCCAGAAGTAAAAAGTAGTGGAGTATTTGTGTTTATCTAGAATGCATGGAGAGGACACAGATGGGTTATCAGCTAGGACACAGCTGCAAGCTTTTCTCACCTTTCTGGCTGCTTCTGATGTCACCTTTTCAGAAAGGGGAGCGGAATGGCAAAAAGCTTATTTGCTCAACCACTGTTCAAAACAAAAACCAACCAAAAAACACCACAATCTAAAATCCTTTAAAAAAAAAAGAATTGTTCAAATCACTCTTTTCTCAAAGCCTAAGCATAGTTTCAATAGCAGTGGTCACACTCAAGTATATTCCTCTCAAAACTATTCACTAAAATAACCAAAAATAAAGCTCATGTATTTCTTTTCAGGATAGGCAATCTGAAAGACTCTTTTTGAGATGTGTTTAATTGCATGCATGATTTAGAATGATATTCAGTTTAAAAAAAACCTCAAGCCATTTCTTCTCACTATGTATTAGTGTTGCATTGGTACCAGCAACTGGTATTTTTATTACCTCGTGCACTGAGGTTTTCTGCAATTAAGAATACAGTGAAACTCATCAGTAAAAGATGAGGACATTATGAAATGACAAGAAACATATTATTTCATAGTATTAAGCTTGTAAAACTTTATTTCTAAACTCTGAAGTTATTTTTTTCCCAACCCAATTAAATACAGGAAAGCTAAAACACAATCCTAACTGATGGAAAACAGGTTGTAGTTCAAAGAATTCCATTCTGAGTAAAACAATGGAATAACAACATAACCAACTATGCGACCTATATATCAAATTTCTCCTCACAGATGTTGTGTCCATGTTCTTCATAATCTTCTCTAGTTACTATCATGTCTTCAAAATCGTCATTTTCAGAAATGAGCTTCCCACCTTCCCAAGAATAAGTAATAGGGCTGAAAAATGAACAAAGTTATTGTTACTCATTTAAAATAGAAGCATGCAGTGATGACTTTCAAGACTTTTATTTAACCATATCTATTTAAAACTTCATTTTTGATTGCTAAATCAAACCATTCAGCTTCCAAGAAGTTATGAGACAAAGTTTGAAATTTTAGCCAGGCTAGCTGACTTTCTTTTTTAAAAAAGTGCCTCTTTGGAAGCAGGTGTGAAGAGGGAATGGCATGAGTATGTCTTTGTATTTACTATGCACAGATAACGATTCTTTAATAATAATTAAAAATATTCTTTAATAATAATTTTTTAAAAGTAGAGATTTTTTTGTACTTTCAAGGTATCTCAGCTCTCTCTGCAAAGATGTTACCCCTTCCAAAAATCCCTGAAGTAGCTACATTAATAATGACATCACAGCATTCCGATGCTGAAAATTCTTCTAGGTAAAAGTCTAAATTTATTAATCCTGCATACTTGCATACCCACTTAATGAAAATAGTCTTAATTGTCTGTTTGCAATAAAAAGGCTGATCCTAAAAACACTTAACTTTACTAGCCAAAGTACAGAGCAAGCAGGTGGTATCTAATTTCTTTGGTTTCTCTGAAAATACACTGATTTAAAATATTCTTTTTGTAAAATTTTTGTTCACTTAATATTTAAATTAACACCTTTAATCAGTCTATCTTTTTAATCAGCAAAAGAAATCCTACTTTATAAATTTGTTCTGCTAGAAAGATAAAGCCTTCTGTTTAGAAGTTTAGAACTTACTTTTCAGGAAGAACAACAGAAACATCGTAATCAGTTGGAGTAAGACATCGAACTTCAGAATAAACCCTATCTCTAAAGCCAGGAAAAAGGGTGTTTCCCCCAGTCAGAACTATGTTCTTGAAGAAATGAGGCTGCATTTCTGTAAAATAAATAAGTAAATCTGTAGCTGGAGACCATGCATTTAAAGATTAAAGGAGAGTTTTTTTCCAATTTTGTTATGAACTGGAACAGAAGTAGGAAATATGCATAGAAGAATTTTATAATCATCTAACCAGTTAAATACAAGAAAGTGATCAATCACCCTATGTTCTTCCTGATTGCAGAATTGGGCTTTGATAACTACTGTTTTCTTACATTCTCTATTACATTTCATGTTTGCCAACACAATTCCCCATTCAAAAGGGGTTTTAAATAACACAGTTTTTTTAAGAGTACATTAATAGCCTAAATGCTGCCATACTTACGTGGTATAATAACAGTAATTAGCTGTACATCATCTACAAAATGAAAGCTTCAGTATTGCTTCTGACAAACAGCAGTTAGGGAGGTTCTACACTTTGATGCTTAAATTACTAAATTTGGCCAGTTTCGTTTTTCTAATCAGTTTGATTTTTCTCTTTCTCCAGTGAAGAAAGATATTTTAAAACATAACTAAAAGTAATTTCAAGTGTATTCCACCATTGGTGTCAAAGACAGACAGATCATGTTAGAAAAGGATGTTAAGAAGAATTAAGTCTACAGCGATTAACTGAATCAAAAGTAGAAACCAATCAATAAATAACCAAAAAACCATGCTGGCCTAACACAGACTTTTGCAGACAATCAGTTCTAGAGTATGTAAAATACACCAAAAGACAGAACAGTTCACCAAACTGTTTAACTGGCATATTGAGAGTTTTAGCTTCTCTAAGACTATTTGTATCCTTAAAAACAAAACAACGAAGAAATCCAAAACCAAACCAACAACAGAAACCACCACAGCATCCCTCCTTCCCCCAGCTCCCATCCTTTTCATAACACTTTCAAGTTATACCTTCAGGTAAATTCTGAATAGAATAAACAATGGCTTCAGGAATTCCCATCTCTTGAATACCAATATCCGAAGGATGGAAGAGTATTTCTGGAACTGCAAATCTTTCATTTGTTAGACGAAGTATTTGTTCCCCAGTCTTGTATTTTCCACTTAACACCATCTCTTCCCTCGGCTAAATTAAAGACATGAATAGTACCCACTGCTTAAGAAAAGAAATCACATTCTAGAGTATTCAGCTAATCTATTTCATGTACTGCAGAGGTAGGCAGTCATATTATCAACAAATCTTTTAAGAATAATACATACTCTGGTATTAAATCTGAAGTGACTTTGCTCTTATCAACTGCAGATTTGTCTGAAGGAAAATAGAACTGATATGCATGAGAGTGGCCTTAAAATATTGGGACTGCTTTCAAAATTATGTCCAATGCAGTAAATGAGATAAAACTGTTAAATTGTCTTCACTGGTTATGAAGACTTTTCAGGCTCTTCTATAAAATGACTTTGAACCTTATACCTAGTAGGGTATTGAAATGAAATTCAGAGAGACTGACAAAAAAGCATCAAAGCAGAGAAAACATTTTCTAACTTAATGTTAAAAAACCCCAACAATAATCATATGGATAGGTTGTATGACAGAGCACAAGCATAGAAAGCTACAACTGTTAAATAACAGAACATAACATGCTATGCTGAAAAAACAGTATTTCATTTTCACCTCAACTTACTACAGAAAAACTTTACCAATTAATGCATAGCAAAGGAAGATGTTACAGCATTAATAAAAATAGAGTATTTTTAATCTCTCTACTAGACTTGTGCAGGGGAACAGTCCAAAAAAAATTTCAAAACTATCATTACCTTACAAAATCCTTTTTTGATTGTGCTGAAGTCTGGCAAAACATAATCCACCATTACAGTATTTTCCTCTCCTTTTAATCTGAAAGAGAAGCATGTAAAATTCCACAGAATAAAAAACAACTTCTAAATTTTAACTACTTTATATTAACAAGACTTTTTTTCATTTAACTGGAAAATTTTCTGATTAGGAGTATAGTTTTGTTTTTTTGTACAAATAGATTATTCAGAAGTACCATGTTTTATATACAGTACTGTTGCATACATACTTGGCAATGTCCATGTCCTTGTAAAAGTCTTGAGAAACATAGCACACATCTTCTTTCACTTGATTAATTACATGTGTTTCATCCATAACATGCAGCTGTCTGACAAAAGCAAAAACCAAAACCACTGAAGTTTGAGAATAATTAAGTCTTCCATTTCCTGTCCAGTTTTCCACTGGAGATGAGTAACCATGTCACAGAAAACTATTGCCTCAATATTTAAAATTCAATTTACAAATGCATTCCTGGCCTACTGGAGTTTAGTATTTTCCTATTTTGCAGATCAATACAAATACAAAAATTAACCTGCATTTGCCCATTGTCTTCCTAACAAGCATAGCCATAATGCTGCAATTAGCTTTCTTAGCACAGACTTTTATCTAGATAAAGTTCCAAGCTAAAGCATCACAGGGCAAAATTAACCCTATTGAATTTTATTTGTGTTATTGATAGTTGGCAAATTGACTGATGATCTACTGAGAAACCTCAGAAAATATGTAAAGACCTGTATAACTGTGAACACACAGCTTAACTCATTAACTTCAAAAGCGTGGGCACTTTGAAAAATGACAGCCTAATTCTTCAAAGAGTTTAAGCTCATCTTAATTCATCTTGAGCTTAAGGTCAAGATGGCAGCTAGCAGATTATAACAGACAAAAATTGCCTTCTCCTTTAAACAACGTTTAATCTAAAATTCATAGAACCGGGAAGATTACCCCATGACCTTTTAGCTCATTTCATACCAAGTTTCATAGTGAAGATCACCACGCTTTACCTGTAAGAGATGATCTCCTTTAAGTGGTTGGTTAAGAGTTTCCCTCCAACATTAATCCTACAGAAAAGGAGTAACACACGGCATTCTGTCATTATTAACTTCAGGCATAGAAAACAATTCTTCTAGAAAATATATACTGCAGTTTACCTTATGATTGCCTCTTTCTTCTTTTTACTTCTACAATAAGGTACAATGTGTGTAAAAGAGTATCCACTATCCACAATGATACAACACAGCTCAGATGGATTGTCTCGGAAATACCTGTGTGCACTAAGAGCTCCAGCTGAAATACAGAAAATTTAATTCCATTTTTATGTGAATATACACTTTTAGAATTTACAGTGATATGAAAGTGTACTTGCCTCATATTTTAAATGCCTTTGACAGACTTCCAAGACCTCAATACATAATACTACAGTCAATGCATGAATTCATTTTGACAGTGGATAAAATTAAGTGTTGCATATGGCCCCATTTAATCTTTTTCAGGAATTCCGGTCCACATTCAGTTTCCCCTCCTAAAGTCCAAGCACACAACTTATCAAACATATAGAAAGGAGTACCCCATGTCCTGTTACCTTTCAGAAGGGTGGTGATGTTATTTACATATTCCCTGTGAGATACAACCCATTTCATGATTGTAATGCTGTATTTGATTTGCTAATTCAAAACAAAATCAAACAAAAAACCAACCTCAGCCCCCCAAAAATAGAAAGCTATCAAAGACTTCATGCAAATTTTTGATAGACTTTTTCAAATGCTATCCTGTTTTAAAATCCATCTGTTATTTCTGTCATCCTTACTCTCCTCAAATTTCTTGTAATTACATACCGTGACATTCTCTTCAGAAGATAGTATAAGAGTACAGCTGGAATTTATAAAATAAGTAACTTTTAAAATTTTAATACAGTTAAGAGTACATGAACAAGTGTATTACTCAAGAGCTAGGAAGGAAATTAAGGAATTTTATACTATCTTATATTATATATAAATACATATATATATTTGCATGCTTATGTATGTTTGTATTTATTTTTTATTTATTTATTTTAAAAGGGTTAAGCTTCAACATACATAAATACAAACTAGAAGGAGACAGACTCACCATTTACTCTAAGAACTGCTTGAAATTGATATTCTTCAAATAGAATTTCATTCATAGATTCTTGTATTGAAGTGAAGTTAAAATAAGGTTCGGTAATGATAATATTGGTATCTACAAAATCCACCTACGAAAAATACATTAAGACTGTCACTACACAAAACCAATATATTTTGGCCTACTGACCTAGTTCATCCCTCTGTTGTACATTAACTATTTCTTGATCTCTCAGCTGCATTGTATGCCTGTGCTTATTGTTTTTCTTCAGTTTGCAAAAACATAAATCCCTGTGATTTCTAATTGAAGACACTTTCAAAGAGAACAGTAAGCTCCCCAGTTCTATTTTAGTATTTGATGTACTTACGTTAATTCCAATAGTCAGTATTTAATCTACACAAAATATGTAATTAAGAAAAGGCTCTTACTTGATACATTTCTTTTCCAAAAAGATAATCCCAAACCTGCCTCTGGACATCCCAATTCACCAAGTAACCCTGCAGGAATTTAGAAAAAAATGTACACTATTTAGAAAAAATAAAATCATACTTAAAAAGTCAAATGATTGATAGACTAGTAATATAAAAAATTTTGAGAGTTAAAATGCCTAAATTTGCATTTCTAGGCTAAGGAGTAAATGTTACATAACATAAAGTATGCTATAAATATTCCCCATCAATATGTTAATTACTACACTACAAAAACAATGTTTTCTGTACACACTATTCTTTTTGGCAAAAGCCTGTCAGTCTGCCAACGGTGCCAGAAGTGGTTACGGAGCACATTGTTTGGAGTGCCATCACATAGCAGGTACAGAACAAACAGATCCAGTCAGCATGGGTTTATTAAAGCTTGACTAACTTGACCTCCTTCTGTGACAAGATGACCTGCTGAGTGGTGGAAGAAGGAATGGATGTGGATGTTGTCTACTTGGACTTTAGAAAACTTTAGAAAACTCAGTCAAGTCTGAGCTGGCTGCTCATGGCTTGGATGGGTGTGCTCTTGCTGGGTAAAAAACTGGCTAGAAGGATGGGCTCAGAGTGGTGGTGAATGGTGCCAAATCCAGTTGGCATCCAGTCACCAGTGGTGTTCTCCAAGGCTCAGTATTGGGTTCAGTCCTGTTTAATATCTCTGTTGACAACCTGGAAAAGGGGATTGGGTGTACCCTCGGTAAGTTCACAGACAACACAAAGCTGGGTGGAAGCGTTGATTTGCTGGAGGACAGGAAGGCTCTGCAGAGGGATCTGGACAGGCTGGATTGATGGGCTGAGGCCAGTAGTGTGAGGTTCAACAAGGCCAAGTGCTGGGTCCTGCACTTGGGTAACAACAACTCCATGCAAGGCTACAGGCTGGGCGCAAAGCAGTTGAAAAACTGCCCAGCGGAAAATGACCTGGGGGTGCTGGTTGACAGCATCTGAACATGAGACAGTGGTGTGACAAGGTGGCCAAGAATGCCAATGGCATCCTGGCCTTTATTGGCAATAGTGTGGCCAGCAGGACCAGGGAAGTGTTTGCCCCCTGTGCTCTGAACTGCTGAGGCTGCACATCAAATCCTGTGTTCAGTTTTGGGCCCCTCACTACAACAAAGACATTGAGGGACTGAAGCGAGTCCAGAGAAGGGCAACGGAGCTGGTGAAAGGTTCAGAGAACAAATCCTATGAGGAACAGCTGAAGGAGGTTGTTTAGCCCGGAGAAAAGGAGGTTCGGGGAGACCTATTACTCTCTACCGCTACCTGAAAGGAGGCTTCAGTGAGGGGGGGGCCAGCCTCTTCTCCCAGGTAACAGGCCACAGTACAAGAGGAAACTGCCTCAAGTTGCCCCTGGGACATTTAGATTGGTTATTAGGAAACATTTTCTCAGCAACAAGGCTGTCAAGCACTAAAAAAGGCTGCCTAGGGAAGTGGTTGAGCCACCGTCCCTGACGGTATTCAGAAGACATGCAAATGTGGCACTTAGGGACATGGCTTAATGATGGTCTGGGCAGTGCAGGGTTTACAGTTGAATCTGATGATCTTAAAGGTCTTTTTCAATCTAAACAATTCTATGACTTAAATTTTACACTGCTGACTCTTGATTCTTGGATGATACCACATTCAACCCTGCAGTTGGGGCATATTGTATGAAAACTATTCCTTACAGCAATTTACATTTGGCTTTCATGCTAAACTGAGGATTACTCACTTACTTTCTGAAAGGGAAGAATATAAAAAAGTCCAGAAGGATCCTTAATTTCATCCAGTTGATTTGCTGTAAAGGTTTTCAAACGTGCAGTCTTTGATCTGAACTGACAGTTAGGAATAACGCTGGAAAAGATTGGGAAGTTTCCTATTGAACACAGTATGAGACACATTCATTGTCTTTATGCCGCTTGCATAAATAATATACTTAAAATAATGTTTTTGCTGCTGTATTTTGGTTTTAGCCCATTTACTGGAGCCAGTTACGAGGGAAATCTCTAATTTCTGACACCTCTAGTGCAGACAAGACACCTTTTAGACAAACAACGCCCCCAGCCACTGCGCTGAGCTGTAACTACCACCCCCCACCACCACTACAGTCAGAAAAGTGCCCAAGGCTCTTCTCCCACCCTGGCCGGTGGGGCATGGTGTGACATGTTGTGACCGGTGGGGCACGGCAGGACGTGGTGTGACACGGCGGGGTACAATGTGACACGGTGGGACACAACCCGCCAAACCCGCCGGCAGAGCCCCACGCACCGCAGGGGCAGGGCCCGCAGCCGCCGCAGAGGCGGGGCGGGGCGGGGCGGGGCCGGGCCGTGCCTGTCGCCGGCGGGCGCAGGCGCGGGCCGGTAAGGGGCTGAGAGGCGGGTCGGACCCGCGGTGGGGTCGGCGGGGAGCGGCGGGAGCCATGAGGGGACGCGCAACGCCCGCCCCGTTCCGCCCCGGGCCCTCACCTGACGTTCGCGTGGCTGTAGCCGATCTTGGCGTTGTAGGCGCCGTTATCCAGCACCAGCGTCGCCATGTTCCCCACGGCGCCACGGCCGCCGCCGTCCCAGTATTGATCCGCCACCGCCGTGGATCTCTATGGTGACCATAGAGCGGAGGAGCAACGCGCGTGGCCCGTCGGACGCGGGGGTGCCGGCAGCTCCGCCTCCGCCGGGGGCCGCCCGCCGCGCCGGTGACGCTCGCGCGGCTGCGGCGCCATTGGCCCGGCGTGACCCGGCAGCGCTCGGCGAAGGCGGGCGGGGCGGTGACACGGCGTCACCGCCGACAGCGCTCGTCATTGCCGCCCGTCACTGCCGCCCGCCTGAGCGCACAGGCTCAGCCCCGGCCGCCGCCAGCCCCGCGGGGGCAGCACCAGACGGCTGGGGACCGGGCGGGGCCGTCACGGCGAGAGCTGGGGTCGGGGCTGTGTTACGGGTACCGCCCGGTCGAGGGAATGCCGTGCCCTCGGGTGACCCTGGCATTTCGAGGTGCTGCCTTACGGGGAAGCCGCACCTCGGGGAGAAAGTTGATGCGCGACAGCCACGTTATGTGAGAAGTGAGCAGCAGCACGGGTCTGCGCTGTGTAAGAGTGTGAGAAAATGAAAACAGAGACGACCCTTTAAATCTCACCATCTTTTACTATTTTACTGTTACAGAATCACAGAATCAGTTATGTTGAAAAAGACTTCTGAGATCATCGGGTGCAACCCATGACCAAACATCACCATTTAATCTCGGCCACGGCACCAAATGCCACAGCCAGTCCTTCCTTAAACACTTCCAGGGACAGTGACTCCACCATCTCCCTGGACAGTCATTTCTAGTGTCTAATGACCTGTCCTGTGAAGAAGCTCTTCCTACTGTTCAACCTAAACCTCCTCGGGCATAGCTTAAAGTTGCCTGTCGCTGTTTGCTGGGAGACAACCTGTTGCTGGTTGTCTGGGAGAAGGGGCCAACCCCTATCTGGCTACAACCGCCTTTCAGGTAGAAAGGAGTTGTTCTAAGCATGCTGTAATTAACACTGTTTTATTATAAATAATATAAAAAGCAGTGCTGTTGGAGTTCTCTGTGGAGGCGTCCCAGGATCTGTTTTGCCTTTGTTGCTGCAGCAGTGTACTCCTGTTCAGCCTGCTGTCCACTTGGACCCCCAGGTCCTTTTCCACAAGGCTGTTTCTCTTGCCACACAGGTCAGAGCCGCACTGGGCTCTGTGGGTATGTCATCTTAAATGCAGCACCTTGCACTTCTCTTGATGATTAATTTTGCTGTATTTATGTGTTTTACTTACCGTCACTAGTATCTTTTTTGTTATCCAGTAAAAAAAGTGCACTACTGCTTTGTATCTGTGTGTAATTGACTTTATTGTAAAAGCAGAACTTAAAAGCAATTGCTGCTGTGCATGATGACTCTTTACCCTAACAAATATCAGATGTCTTTCTGTGAGCCAGGGTGCTTACTGGAATGCACAGCAATCTGATTTTAGAGAAATCCTCTTTATGTGCTTGTAAAAGAAGTGTATCTTAAGGGCAGCATCCTTAATCCTCACTCTAGCAGATACATTATTTAGTTCTTGAGAGGAGGTCAGAGGAATTATCAAAAGCCTGTTTTTCCAGTTCAGGAGTTTCTGGGTGCATTTAAGAACACTGTAAAGTGTTGCTAGTTCTCCTTCTTTGCCTACTGACAGGTACAGTAATAGTAAATTTGAGATTTGAAATTAAAATCCAAAATACATAAGACATAGAATATTAACAAATTATTTAAGTGTTCAGTGTTAAAGAGAAACATAAAATATTCCTCTTAAAATCACATAACTTTTACTCTATCCTTTTACTCATATAAACTTCTTAAAAGAATAGAGTAAAAAAATCATAATAGCTATTGCTAACTTTTGCCTTGTAAATATAAAGGTGAAAGCCAGAATTTAGTAAATTACTTTTTCCCTTCTAGATACTAGCTCCAGGTCTATGAAACTTCATTTGTTATCATTCAGTGACTTATGCTGGATTCAGAGTTAGTTTCACTTTTTTCTTTCTTCTTTTTTTTTTTTTTTTTCTCCCCAGGACTTACTGGACAAGTGCCAGGCTTTTAAGAGTTCACTTAGATTTGTGTGTAGTGGTTGATATACATAAATATTTAAAATCTCTTGGAACTAAAGTTGGTATATTTACTGTCACTGCTACCTGAGGGCAATTCTTACATATTTATTGAGTTTGTTTACACATTCATTCATGTATTGCAGTGGCACTTCTGATAATACTTTCTGTTGTTGTTATAGTAAGTAACAAAGACAAAGTTAGCCACACAGTAAAGACACATAAATAGGACTTTCAAAAGTCCATGCGGCAGCAAAACTTGTACATTTACCTTACAATGGTGAGAACTGATATTTTGTGATGTTCTTTGAATAATGGTCTGTCAGACTACTTAAGCCTTGCACATCTGCATTTGAAAACAGACCATTATCTTTTGCATTATCCAAATGAAGCCATGCTAGATTTCTCATTCTGCAAGCATGATACAAAGCATTCACTGAAACTTAGGTCACATTTAATTTGTTGTGTTTTCTTTGGTGTTTTGTTTTGTTGTTTTTTAACCACATCTCCTTTACTTAATGGAAGGAAAACAATTTTTTTTTGTTGTTAATTCTGTGACCTTCATGTTTCTGAAGTTGCTTGAGTTCTAATTGGTTTTGTGTTTTTTTCCTCACAATTTCATTCCAGTTTTTATAGTTCAGAAATCCCTATAACCACATGAAAAGTCAGACTCCCTCTGCATACCCTATACAAAACACAGGTGTTTATTGGCTCTGCTCTGTGGGAACACACAGCCTCAGAATGACTGAATGGTGCCACGAACAGAATTTGCAGGTTATTTAGAGCATTCAAAGGAAGTTGTCCTTGCGGAAGAAGTTACTGCACCCTTTGACACAAAGGGCGTTATCCAGGACTTCAAATCCTTCTACCTTTATTTAGGTGACAGTGAGGGACAGGTTGATGGGTGAGGTGACTAACTGATGGAAAACTCTACATTCATGCCTTCTTGGGTTTTCTGTTAAATTGAAATTGTTCACAATTGGCCCTGAAAATACCTATGGCAAGTATAAGACAATTTTTTTCTTTGAGGTCATTTTAGTATCCTGGATACACTCACAAGTGTATCTTGGTGACATGAGTGCCAGCTGCTCTGTAAGGGAGAAAAACCAGGAGCTGGCAGGGACACTGTGGCCAGCAGGGGAGGACCTTGCTAGAAAGGGCCTGTCCCACCACCACCAGCTGGAGAACAAGGCTGGCAGGGGTGGGAGCGAAGCACAGAGCCCAGGTCATCAAGCTGATGATAAAGCAGGTCCAACATCAAGCTAAGTCAATCCTCAAGTCAGGGGCAGGATCAGGACTGGTGGGATGAGTCAGACATAGTCCAGAGATCCCCAGGCAGGTCCATGGTGACTGGGAAGGTCTGAAATCAATGTGGAAAGTTGGTGCCCTTCTAATTCCCTAGGGGCTGGAGAGAATGTGGTGTGTGGTATGTGTTGATCTGTGCGTTTTCCTCTGTTCCTCCATTCAGTGTGCTCCAGGAGATGGGGGGGGACAACATGAGGTTACAATTCAGATCAGCCCTGCTGCACAGAAATATTTCTGGTTTTCAGTTCTGATGTCAGTGAAGTGCCTCAGGACTTCACCTGTTCTGCCAGAGCTATGCTTGCAAGACATTTGAAAGAGACCACACAGCATGGGTCCTGCTTTCCTTGCCCCTCATATTTTCTCTCTTGATAAGAAGCTGATCCATCATGATGATGAGCATTCTTTCTCCATGATACTGGTAAATTTTTTCCCAGTTGAGAAAATTGAACTTAAAACAGGCATAAAGTGTTAGCTTCATACACAGCTCATTCCTACTTTATAAATCTCTTTTAAGAATATAATGAGGTCAGTATTACACAACTGACTGTTTTTTAAATGTCTGGAAAAATCAATTGAAAATGTTCATCTCCTGACCTATTTTTTCTATTACTGCTTCATATTTCTGACTTCAAGGTCCTTGGGGTTTTGGTTCATTGCTTGTAAATTATTAATGTTATGTATATGAGAAGCAGAGAAAATACTATCTGATGTCTTTCCTCTGCAGCTCTAGACTGTTATAGAGGCAGCAAGCCATCCTTCATATGGAGGTCACATCTGAAAAGCTTGTTAGTTTTCTAATTGATTTTATTTTCTTTTTCCAGTTAATACTACTTTTTAGGGTCCTGGGTTACCCACCACTGAAATTTTTCAAGATACCTTTTCTAAACTGGATGAACAAAACTAACACAAGACAATTATTTTTTAACTGACTTAGAGATTTTGCTACAGCATGAGAAGCTGTTCTTTCAGAAGTAAAATAACTTGTAGATTTTATACTTGCCACAGATACCTAGTGAAATGTAAGCACCTGAGGAACATGATTTTACAAATCTCTCGGTTTAAGAAATTCAGCTTAAGGGAAATACCTGTGTGTGTGTATACATATGAATGTACTGCCATAGCCTTAGAAGTTTCTGACAGTAAGCTCTTCATTTCATCTAGCCTTGATTCATTTGTGTGATGCTGTAGAAGCTGCTGACATCCTGTCTTTTAGCTCGGCCAAGATCAGGCCCAGGCAAAGGTGTGCTGCTGTTGGGGCTCCACAGGCGGGAGGAAGGATGGAGCCACAGGCGGGGACGCAGAGAGACGCTTTCAGAGTTTTGGGAGATGGGAAAGCTGATGAAAGAAACAGCTGGCGAAGAAGAGGGGGGAAAGAGCGGGCGGTGGCGCTGGGGCGGGCACAGGCTGTGGATGCCGAGCGGGGACGGCGGCGCTGCCCAGGCTGGCAGGGGCTCTGCGAGCGAGCAGGGGGAGGAGGCGCCGCTGCCACGGCCCCGAACCTGCCCCGCTCCGCCCGCCGGGGCCGCCGCTCCCCGCGCGGGGCGGGGGCTGCGGGCCCGTCCCGCCCCCGTCACCAGGCGATGCTGCAGCCAAGATGGCGGCGGGCGCCGAGTGAGCGCGAGCGGGCACAGCGGCTCCGCTCCCGGCGCTCTCCCCGCCTCGGGCAGGGGCGGGCGGAGGGATGAGGCGCGTTCCTGGTCCCGGCTGGTCGTCGTGAGGGGCGCGGGCAGAGAGACACCATGGCGGGGATTATCAAGAAGCAGATCCTGAAGCATCTCTCCAGGTCAGTGGGGCGCGGTGCCCTGGGCAGGCTGAGAGGTGTGCAGGGCGGGGGCGGCGGCGGCGGGTGCCTGTTCCGGAGAGCGGCCCCTGTGCCAGCGCGGGGCGGAGGGACCGGGCTTCGTTCTGCCCGCGGAGGGTGGAGCTGAAGCCGCCTCCTCGCAGTGATTTAGAGGCGGAGGGGGTGGCCGTGTGCTCGTGTGGGACTGTCCGGCGGCGACCGCTGCTTGGCAGCCCCGTGGCCCCTTCAGCCGGTGCCCGGCGGGCGGGCGGGGAGAGGATCGGTGTGCTTGGCGCAGGAGGGAGTCATCGAGTGAGTCACCGCCGGGCTCCGGCCGCCTCCCCGCCGGGCAGACTGTGCCCGCCCCCGCTGCCCGAGGTGTGCGGGGGGAGAGGAGCGAGGAACACCCCGAACCTCGCCGTGGTTCCGAGGCGGCGGGGGGGGGGGGGGGGGGTCCCAGCAGTCGCTCCCGTTCGCTGTCTGGCCGGGGCTGAGGGAGCTTGGCCTGTGTCCTTGCAGCTCAGTTCGCGACATCTGAGCTCTTGCAGGCACAGGTGAAGCCGGGCGACAAAAAAAGGTGCGTCCGGGTGGACGCAGAGGGATGAAAGTAAGTTCGTCGTTTTCTGCCTGACCCAAATCATGTCTAACATGCCTCGCAGGTTAAAGCAAAAAAACCAACCAACCAACTATACTGTAAAATTTTGTATCTGTCAATGTCGTGCGTTTGAAAGATGGAGAAACTGCAGAAAGTACACAATCTGATTGATACAGTTTTGAAAATCCACATCACATTTTTCTCGTTTTCTAAAGGGAGGCAAAAACCTGTTAGGTACTCAATATGTCATGATACCACAGTGTTTGCTAATTCTTCAGAGCTTACTTTTGCATCTTAAAACATATAACCTGAAATACTGTCCCATTTTTTGCTTATTTTTTTCTGAAATGTTCTATTCTACTTTTGTGTGGTATTTCTGAAAATGTTTATAGAGGAAATCAAACGAAATGAAATGACAGATTGCCGTTTGACTAATCTGTTGTTGATGCACATGGAAAACACACTTCTCATTCCAAATCCTTTGATATCTATCTACTAAACATGATGTATGAAACAATAGTAGAATATTTTTTCTTCTTTGCCCTATTCATGAGTTGCTTTGCTGGGAATGCTGATAAAGAAATCTTGCCCTCACATGAAAATAGCTGAGCACTGTGTGAATGGAAGTGCAGTGTGAAGATGTCATCAGCCTTGAGTCAGCTTTCTAATCAGAAGTGTTCACGGAATAGCAGGATTAACAGTTTGTGTCCTATAGTGCTATATAGCAAGCTGTATGGAAAGAGGAGTGAACTCTAGACTCTGCAGTACAGGTTAGACTCTGAAATGTAGCTGGGACCTAGGCAGCAGTAAGATGAGCTGGTTTTTGTCTAGTTTTTCAAATAAACAGCTGAGTAGATTAGAACTAAGTACTTTTTTGTGTTGATAAATCTGTGTTTGCTTTCATCTGTGTTGTGATAATGCTTATGCAACAAGGCTATGTCAAGTGATTATGACACATTTCATCACTTCTCTGAAGCTTATGGGATATGTCCAACGATCTGAGGTGTCCCAGTTGAAGTTGAGGCTCACGATCCATGCTGTGTTGACATTGAAAGAGTGTGTTTTCTACCTAAAATACAGTGTTATTAAGCACCTTGTTGTGAGTGTTCCTAATGACGTAACCAGATAATGTTTTCTTCCTGCTGAACAGGTGCTTCAGTGGTTTCAGAAGTGGGTTGCTCAGGAGAACAGAATTCAAGTGACACAAGCACCTGTAAATCTCGTGGCTTTTTAAATTTCAGGAGCTCAGTTTTCAACAAAAATTATAATATTGTTTCAGGTTTTCTTTAGTATGTTTTATGAGAACATGATTAAGGAGCCCAATACATAAGGAATTTCCTGCAGTACAGAGATACTTTCACTTTTTACTCCGTTACTATTGGTTTCTGTTCTGCAATTTTCATAGTTCCTTGAAGCTGCTGCCTGTTTGTCATCTTCAACAAAGCAGGTATTAGTGACGGGATTACAATCTATTGAAAGAAGTCCATATATAATAAAGGAATATGGAAAGAATTATCCTGTTAACTTAATTTACTTTCATTTCTCATGATTGTATTTCTCTTTATGTTTGAACAAGGACAAATCTAATATGTACTTCAGAGAACAAGTAGAAGATAAGAACTTGTTCCTTTAGTTATTTATATATATATATATAATATATATATTATTCATTCCATTTTATGCCACAAAACACAGAACAGTTGAGGTTGCAAGGGCTCTCTAGAGGTCTTTTCCAACTCCCCCAAAGTCATCGTTGATTTGGCAGTGTTTGCCATGAAGATATTGCTGCAATATCAGTTAATCACGTGTTAGCAATCTCCAGCTTTTTTTTAATATCTAGATACTCTATTTGCAAATCTGAAAGCATTGTGTCATTTAGTAGTGCAGTTTCCATTTAGCAGCTCACAGTGCTTTTAGATAAACTGATAATGGTCAGTGGTGTTGTGAAAAAGCCTTATCATTCCATATGTGTTAGCCAGGGAAAATTTTACATAGCTGTGAGTCTTTAGGGTCTGAGAATACAAAGACGACAACCCAAACTGCATTTTGAAACAGTTTTGATATCTAAATTACTTTTTATCTTTGTGAAGGGTTTTACTTAGTGCTGTGTTACATCTTAAGAACAGTGAAGGTAATAAAGCTTGTTTTACTCAACTTGTAACAAACTTGTATCTTATGTCAGTATCTGGTTATGAGTTTTTTGCTTTCTAGGCCTTTTAAAATTTTTTAAAATATCCTCTATCTTTGACATGCATTGCTTTTGTCCAAGGCTGTGGTAAAAAAAAGAGAAGGAGGGAAGGGGCAGGAATAAAATCCATATTATTTTGTTGCTCTTCAGATTATGGGGTGTGTGCTGCGGAATATGAAACTAAATGCAGCAGCTAAACTGTAGAGATGAGTTAGTCATTAGGAGGCTTGAATTTTTGTCAGCTCCATATTGTGTTAGGTGAGGTTTTGGTGAATGCGGATGATGGAGCGTCTTTGTTTCATAATATATGTGCCCTAAAATGAAACAAGTGTCTGGATAATGGCATCATCCTTTACAAAGATAGGGAAGACACACTGTGCCTAGGAAAAGTCTTCTCTGTAGCGTTGGGATCACCTACTCTTTCTATGAAGGTCTTTCCCAGTGAACTGAAACTTGTGTTGTATCTTCATCTATGCTGTTACATATTTTCAATGGGTGAGAGATTTCAGCACTTTTTCTTGCAGGTTTTTCTGTTCCGTGCTCTGTTATGATGATAGCAGATATCCTTCAGCATTCTTTCTTTTTTCCTCAGTTAGACTTTGTGGACAACTGTATGAAACAATAGCGTTAAAGATTTCCAATAGGAGTCTAGACAAAAGTTCACTATGGTGTTACTGTTACACTGTGGTTATAAGGGGATTATCTCCATGGCAGAGCTTTGAATCTCTTGAGTTGTTTGTATCCAAGATATAGACAGAGATCAGGTGTTACTAATACAGATTTGTATGAGGGTATTTGCAGGTGTTTTTTTTCGTTTTGACTTTTAGTATCAGTGAAATTCCCTCTCTAGTTAATGAGCAGTCTGAGTCTTCTGTGTAAGTATCTGCATTATCCATGTTATCCATGCCTTTCTGTGAAAAACAGTGTCTAAGAACCATGACGTGAAGCCTACAAACTTTGCCTCTGTGTTAAGTAGCCCCACTAAATGTGACATTCTTCATCTCAATTAGATATTAACTCTTAAGTTTGTCAATTGTAGCACATAGTTCAACTTAAAAATGCCATTCTTTGTTTTTATCTTATTTGCTATTTTCACAAAGAAAACAGTAAGATGTTTAAAACTGTTTGGTATGGCAGAAACCCAAATTGTTTTCTGTTGTGTCATTAGTTAATGTTCTGTGTGAACTTAGACCTTTGCTTTGGCTCACCTGAAGCAACAGATGTCAGCATACTAAGATTTCAATAGAAAAAAATTGCAGTGAATTTTGTGACAACTGTTTTCACTTCATGGTTGTAAAGCTTATATAAATATTGAGTTTACAAAGAATAGCATACTAATTGTGTGGATATCAGGATCAGATGATCCCGATATAAGCAGTGATATCCTACATGATTTGGTACAACTCCAGTGATACATGTCCTACCTAAATATTTGCCCAGAATATTGCCTGATTGGTGAGGGATATTGCCATCTCAAGAGATCTGAGGTGACTTCTTTTGGAATATACCAGTGTAACACTTTCATTTGGCTAGAATGGGCTCATTTCTTCCTGTAAGTAAATTACCAAAATAGTTTGGATGAACTTGGAAGCTTCTGCTAGTAGCAAAATAAGAGAGGTTTTTTGCTTATTTTCAGTTTTGTGTGTTCCACTTCTGTGTCACTTTAGTTTTGTGGAAGTTATCTATTTCATTTAGCCAGCCAAAGAGCACAAAGTGTGTACTTTGCTGCTTCTCTCTTTGCTTGTACTGATTTTACTGTGTGTATTCTGCATGACTGACTTTACTGGCTTGTGTAGTATGTGGGAAAATTGCAGACCACAATGTAGACATAACAACCTATGTTGTTCTGAGTGAATCTGCTTTGAATCTGAATGCTTATGGAGAGTGTTAGCATTACTCTGTCTTAAACAAATGCTGCACCTATTGAAAGAACAAGCCTGAAAAACAACAGGTGGTAAGGCAGAACTGCTTGAGACAGCAGAAGAGAATGAGGAGAAAGAGCAATTTAAAGTTTCATTATTATCCTATATCTCTTAAATTCCCATATGTTTGAAATTCAATACTTCTAGTATTTAATTGGAGATTTCATACCCACAGTTTTCTCTGTGTGAATGTGTTGATGTAATGTTTTGATGAGCATAAAGGAATCAAGAAATGTTGGTTTTTTTCAAGAGAAACAAAAAACTTTCCCTTTCTTCTGTTTTTGTTAGTAGCTTCATGCATCGTATTGTATTTTAAGCTTCTGTAACAGAATATCTTCCAATATCATAATCCAAACTGAAATTGTCGTGGTGCTTTATGAAATTATGAAGGTATTGTGGAGATAAATGAGCAATAATGTATTTTTTGGTAGAATTCTTTATAATTGCATTTATTAAGAGTTGATATCTCAGGGAGCTCTCTGAAGCTTTCAGTATTTGACAGAATTTGACTTCTGCTTTTCAGTTTGTTTTAGATTATTTTTGCAAATGTATTATAAATCTGAATGCTGAGTCTACAAACATTATATTTGTACAACTGAAATTCTGCTGGAGATTTGTTGAAGTTGGACAACTCTTGTGTATACATAATAAAAATTAGTGCATTTGCACAATCAATGGAATTAACCAGCAGCATTTTACATGTCTGGATCATTTTCTTTAAACAATTCTCAGAATAGTTTTAGTGGGAAATAAGTTTCACATCAAAAATAATGTTGAAGATCACTATATTCAAGTAGCTGACATGCTAGTATGAAGCATTCTCAGGGAAAGAAAGGATATTTGAATAAAGCCTCTTTATTGTCTCTTAAGTTAAAGTGATTATTGAGTATGTATGCCTTTTTTTTTTCTACAAGGAAGTTGGATAGAGATTAGATAATTTCTGATGAAACATTAATGGAATTATAAAGGCCTACACGAAGTGATTTATTTCACAGATTTTTTGCAAATCATGAGAATAATTGCTAACAAGTAACTGCTCAACATATCTCAGGTTTGGCTTCTTGTGAGGCAACCCACGTTTCTCAATCCAGGAACTCATGCAGAAGTTCTGTGTATCTTTGTGGAGCTGGTGCTAACCAGCATTCAGATCTCTTCACTGCCTCCTTTCTTCATGAGAAAAAAACAGGAGAGGAAAGATCTCCAGCTCAGGCTGTGGCTTTTAGTACTTCCAGCCTCCCCTGGGTGGATGTATGGGCCTTGCTGTGGGAAGGATGTCCCCAGCACAGATTTCGTGGCAGGTCTACTATGCAGCTCTATCATATAGCTTGAGGTTACCAGAGCTTCTCTTTCCCTCCGAGCTGTTTGCTGCTTCTGTTAGGAAGCAACCTTGGGATCCAGCTACCCAGGAATGTGAAAGTTATGTGGTTGCTTACTTCTGGGGCAGCTTTCGTGTTGTAGTTTCTCCCATTGCTGGGGATCCAAAAACCTGAGAAAAATAATGATTTATAACTCAGTATCTGTAAGTCACTTTAGTGATAAATCTCTTAAATGCTGTTCAAATATCCCAACAAACTGCCAACCAAGGGCACTGTCCAAATGCTTGGATTTTATTGCACCTGAAAGGTAGAAGTGTTGGAATTAATTATATTTAGGCTGAGGCATCTATTCATAGTGAACAGTTAACAGAAAACATTTTCTTTTTTTTCTTTTTTTTCTTTTTTTTTGGAGAAACATATTTGCTAAAATTTCATAGCCTGCAAAATCAGAATGTCAAATGTGTGCATGTCTTTGTAGCACCACCCCAAATACAAAAAATAAATCCAGAAGTCCCTGTAGGATCAGGTTTCTTTAGTGTGAATTTTGAATAGCTGAGGTTGAATAGGAAAAAATAATGTGGGATGAGAAATCTTAATATAGGCAAAACAAATCTGAAAAGTTGCCTCCTATTTAAAAATAAAATAAAACTCTCTTATGCTGCATCTCTAGGCTTTCTTCCTTCTCATCTTCTAAATATACCTACTGAAAATATATCTCTGAAACCACTTGGCTATATTATATAGATCTTTTCTGCATGGTTACAATTTTTTCCATAAGCTGTTCATTTAATGGGTCTGCAGTATTGTAGTATCAGACAGCAAGGGATATTCTTATGGGAATCTGGTATTTTACATAGGTCTGTTTCCTTTTGAGTTCTGTAATGTCATGATGTATAACAAACTCTTGTAACTGCAGTTATCTTCAGCTAAAACTCTCTTACATTATTGAATCACTCCTTTTTCCCTTTGAACTTGATCCCTTGTGTGTTCCCTGTGTCCCGTTCCCTGCAGCGATCCCAGATGGCTCTGGTGGAGATTGGTTTGCTGTGAATATCCTTACAACCAAAATGAGTCCCAGAAGCTTCTCAGAAGCCATGACAACTGACCACTTACTTTCACCAGGAATAGGGGCTTTATGTCTGAATATCTTGCCCTCAGGTAACTTCCCCTCTCCCACCTTTGTAGAGTAAATGTAAGAGGTGGTATGCATTTATAGAAATTTGGGAATGAAATGAGCTCTGTAAAACATTACTTGGATTTTCACTTCTTTTTGTAACTTAAAATTTTGCAAAAAGTAATTGTTTGCTCTGCAGCTATGTGTTCTGGTTTCTTTGGGGTTTTATAAGTCCTAAACTAAATTTGAAAAACTGATTTATGAAGTAAATCAACCATTCCATTATAAAAATACCTTAATGTGTATTTCCTAAATGTAATCCAGGTGTTTCTCAGTATCTTTATGCTATTTGACATATGCTGTTTATCATTTGCACCTACTTAATTCTTTTTCGTAACTCAGTGTTTATTACCTCTGTGATTACATATTTGAAGGACTGGTCAGCTTTTTACCTAGTTTACAAAATAAAACAGCTGATTTTATTTCATTTTTAAAAATCAAAATAGTTCTTATAGCTGATGTCTTATCAAAATATCTTATTTCCACATGAGATCTGATCAGTTAGCATTAAAAAGATACCTCCTAATGTCACATAAATGATGCAGTTTCCAAAAGGCAGATGTTGTCATATTTTTACCCTGTATCTTTATTTCTTGATTTTAAATTTCTAAAAAAATTTCTAAAATTTTTATCAAGTGACTTTTTTTTGCATTAGGTACAGAATGTTATATTTTAAGTGGAATTTAATAGTTATCAAGTATTAGCAAATTCTTAAAATGTGAAGTGTTTTTTTCCTGCCTGCAGTGTGCAAGTTGCATATACATTGCCACATATGATTTAATATATTAAGGATTTTATGTTATCTTGTCCTCAACATATGATTAAAGCCTGACACTTTTAGGATTGACATGTTTGAAAAAAGTTCTCTGAGTTTGATCATAATGACCATTTCTGTGCTTGAGGTGAAAAGACTCACAGAATACAAAAGCTAATGCTGGTCTGTGTGAGGATTTATCCTAAATGAAAGATAAATGGCTTGAACAATATTTTACTTGCAAGATGATTATCATTCATGCAGTGCAAGCTCCTCATTTATGCACAGGGCTTGGCTGTGTCTGCGCAGATCTGCTGCATGACACATAATTAGATAATAATCATTGATGACAGCAGCTGTCTCGGTTCTGCCTGTACCCAAAAGGCAAGGAATACAGTTTTTCCAAATAGGAAGAAAATAATTTCCTATATGTGTTATTACAGAATTAACTTTATATCAAGAGACTTGGTATTGATGTCAGTATTTGAGAAAGTAGGAGTGTACTAAGATGCCTTCAGGAAGTCACCTGGAGTTGAAGTCCATGCTGAAGTCCTTTCATGTTGTGATGAAATGGAAGCAATTACTTGGAAAGTGTCAGCAAAGAGATGTACTATTCAGCGCTCCACCTCCTAGGATGAGAGAGATAAGGAGGGGAGGTGAAACTGCAACAGGGGTGTTACACAAATATGGGTTGGTTGTTGAGCCAGGGTCCTAATTAGTGATTTCCCTGGAAAGGAAGATCTGTCTTTAGATTACGATAACTCAAAAAGCCTGATGAGTGTTCAGTGGCTCAGGTCCTGTATAGGAGCCTTAAAAGTCTCTCCTGAATCTGTAGGGTTGTGTGTAGTGTTTTGGACTTGTCCAGTGTGCAGTAACTCGTGGCCAGCTGAGAGCAGTAGGTCAAGGCTGGGTGTGTGAACAGGGGAATGCCCTGTCTTGCTACAGAGGGTTGGGCTGTGAGCACCTTCACAAGATGCTTTGCAGCAGATGATGCAGATCTTCTCCATGCTTGGGCATCCAACAGGCCAAGGAGAGTTCTCCATTTTACACTCAGCCACCAAATACACACCTGACAATGCTGCAGAAGTTCAAGGTGTGATTAAAAAGAGCATACGTGCATTTGTGTGCATTTGGGTAAAGGGGTGATACCCTTCTCCTGTACAAACTGATGTTGCAGGGTATAAGAGGGTATCAGTTGGGTATCATAGATGGTGAGGGGTGTACTTGAAAGGTCTGGTGGAGGTGTAGGAGGTGTAGTTGCTGCAGTTGGTATTGTCACTTAGTTTCTTGTGACTCCCTATAGCTTGCAGAATGAGGGAAGGGTAGCCCTTGCAGTTTTTCTGCTGATAGGGGTTTCTTGGGAGAAAATGACATAGTATTTGGGAATCCATACCGGACACAACATTGCTGATACACATTCTGGATACAGGCTGGAGGATAGCCTCTCACACCACTGGAGCTGTGTCCACTCTCATGCCTCACGTACTGGTCACCCGCTGGCTCACACTGTGGTGAGATTTTACAGTGCTGCTATGGCAATGCTGTCTTCCCAGTGCAGAAACTGAGAGTGCCACTGTTTGTGGGAGGATCTTTTTGTCCAGAAATATTAAAATTTATCCTCACAAGTGTTTATTTTCAACTTATTGTATATTCATAAATAAAGAACATGTTAATGTGTCAGAGTGTGTCTAATTAATCCTACTATATTGTTAACACAAAAGGTGATGCCTTTCCCCACAAACCCTACCACAAGTGCCTTAAGTTTTAATTTTTTTTTTATTCTTTTGAGCTTCTGATTTTGGCACTGTATTCTGTCCTGATGTTTTCATGGGCATTACAATGTTGTGCAATTAGTTTCTTTTTGCTTGCATTCAAAGTTCTCTCATTAGTTTCATGTGTGTTTTTGTTCTCATATTAAAGTAAATGAGCATCCAATTAACTCTTTGAGCTAAAAAAATAACATGAATTGCTAATTTTTATACTAAAAATCGTAATTTTTTATTTCTAAAAATTAATATTTTGAGAAATAGAAATAACGTCCAAGATGAGGACATGCCATCATATTTTGTGGCAATATTTAGTACTACGTACCATTCATTTTTTATACATAGAAATACTTTAACCTTTATGTATCTCAGGCAGTTTTTCATCAGTTGTCTCTTATCTCCCAGCTTTATTGCATAAAAATGTACCTTTCACTTGGAACCCAGTAGTTTCCATGAATTGTATCTTCAGATGCTCAGTATTTTGCATCAGCAATGAGTCAGCTGTTTCTGCAAAGCCATTTGCTGCTCTCGTGCTGCTCATAAGGACAGTTTTCTGGGGACTTGATGAATGACTTTGCTTTGAGAAAGGAAAGGTAGTTTGTGAAATTAAAACTGCATCTATGAAAACAGTATTGCTAAGGATGTCTTGTGGTATTAGCAAATCAAGTGTGTATTGCCTCAGTAATAGTGATGTCTTACTGACACGGCAAAACAGGATGACAGAAAGCTTTGGTGAACTCAACCATGACCTTTATTGCCATTTGTCTTGCTATTGCCTTTTACTTTTCTCAGTTCTACTTTATTCACCTCTTATACTGAGTAGTGGATATTAACACTTGGTCTGTTCCCTAGAAAAGGAGCATCAGTCACAAGTTCATGGGATGTCCCAGCTTGACCCAGTTTTTTGTGGAGTAATTAACTCATTCTAAGGAATGGACACCAGGGTAAAAAACAAATGGCAAGTTGGGTGGAAGCTGTTTGCATGTGCCTGGTCAGAGAGAAGAATGTGTGCATTTCATGAAGTCAGCGACATTTTTAGTTCTGAGTAGTTTCACAAAAAACTCATGGAGAATTTTTAAATGGTTTTGCCCAACAGGGATTTCTAATTGTGAAACATCATGGCACAACTAAAGATTTCTAATTACTTGATATTCAGAATTACATGATTCTATACTAACTTTATGGGAATTACCTCTCTGCTTTACATAAAAATTGTATAATTGTATAATAAGTTCTCAAAGTTTAAGCAGGTAAGCATTGTAGACTACAGTACTAAGAGACACTGTTGATCTTTAGATAGAGATAACTTGCCAACCTCCAAACCCTCCTCCTTAGATTTTGCTTAGCAATAAATATTAGAAAAAGTCTCAACACCAGAAAATTTAGAATAATATTAACATTTTAATTAATAATAAATTAGGAGTTAATAATATGAAAATATTAAATTGTAGATTTTGTCTGAGTAACAGTTATGATGGGTAACTGATGATTATTCGAGCTCATGGCAAGTTCACTGGAACTTGCAGAAGACACACAAGTGTGTCTGTGGTATATCTCCCTGAGTGTCTGTTAGCTGAATGTGAAGCATACCAGAAGGAAAAGTCAAAACACACTGGCTCAGTGAGGCATGTCCTGGTCTGGTGTACCATGGGATCCTGGAGCAATACCATTTGGAGACTAGTGGTTGCTAAGGACTTTTTAAAATTTTTAATTCCAAACACTCTTGTACTTGTCATCTGGCTGTGCTTTCAATTTTATGCACAACGAACAGAATTCTTGCAAAGTCTAACTAACAGGTATGGTTGCCTTGTGTTTGCAACAAATAGACCAACTTCTGTTTTGTTTTGTTTTTTCCTATCAAAAGCCACTGTATAAAAGTAAAAGGTTTTCCTATTATATCAAGTAGTATGAAACAGCTCTAAAATGCTGAAGTTATCCAACAGACAAACAAGAGTATATTCTGTGGAACAGATTAATTTGGAAGGAGCAGAGTATTGGCACAGATGATTTAAGTGTTGGCATCCTCAGTGGTAAATTGGCTCTGGACAAAGCAGATGGATAAAGCAGATGTGGTTGTCACGTGTTATGAAGTTACTATGGGTTTTGGGGAAACACCACAGTCTCCTCAGCATCCACCCATCAGTAACGTTGCAGCTGTGGAAGTGGAATGAAGAGACCTGCTACTAGAGGTGTCTATGCTACCTTCTCACAGCTCACCTGTTGCAAGTTTGTTTCTGTGACTCTTGACATGAAGGGTACAGCCTTAATAGGTGGAGATCCTCTTATGTAGGTCTGTTCTGAATGAAGCAGCACTTTGGGCATTTTTCCTTTCACTGACTGCAGGAGAGGAAATAAATTCAAAGCAGTGCTCTGGGAAGAATTTTTAAAATATATATATAGAAAAGTAATGGCCCTTGTTGAAATTTCTTTCCCTGTTCTTCTGTTCCCTGTTGGGAGAGACTGGCTTGTATTTTGTCTGTTTGAAAGATATTGGAAGTAGCTCAGAACTGGCTTTGCACTCTCCTCCTTAATGGTATTTTGATGTCTGTTTCACTGTGAAGTTTGAAAACCTGTTTCTGTAGATCCTCTGTGCTATGTCTGCATTTGGGACCAAGGTAACGCTTAGATCTGTCTCCATGTTGAGTGGCATTTCTGATGTGGCAGAGCAGCAGGGAACCCTGAGCGGGACTTCTGTCACAGAACATGAGTCTAAGCAGACTTGTGTGTATGTAATGGCAGAATGTTTTGGCATTTGCTCTACGAATGTGACTTTAAAATAACACCAATTAGTAATCCTTATGTTGACCCTCATCTAGAAGGTCAGGAATGAGAGATACTACCTTGCAACTGTGAACACTCAATGGCTGCTTTTTTCTTCTAGAAATTTAAATGGGCTGAGTCATATGAGACTTCTCAATGATTTCTGAGATAGGGAGCTTTATATTTTACAGTTACTGATGGGACATTTTAATGTCTCTGACGGCAGCATCGGAAGATTTTGGTGGGAAAAGTCACAAAGCATAATGCCTATAGTAGTATTTTCTGCTACCTAATCTTGTAAAATTAGACTCAATTTGTGAGCAAAAACAATTTTTCATGGCAGATTGAAAGGGTGGTTAAGTGTATCCTGTTCTTACCCTGTGGTAGAATAAAATGCTGCAGCTGTTGATTTTAGGGTAAAGTACCCATGGGTTCTGTCACATTGTCTCACAAAGATGTGAACCAATTTTTAGCCCATGGATGTCACTGAACTTTCAAGTGTTCACACAGTATTTTATATACTTCATGCTGCTCTGTCTGTGTATGTGAACTTCTAATTTTTGTCATTAAAATCTGTGAGTAAACCTAATTAATATTGTAAATAAAACTTTTCATTTCAACATTTGAACTAAATATATGTAGAAAGGTACTGTTTATGACAGTGAGTTGTAGAGGTTTTGGATTTTCTTCTCCTTTTGAAAAATGAAAGAAGACTGAAAGAGGTGCAATTTTACCTTACATAGCTTAAAATAAGTAGTTCAGTAATTTGAATCAAGGATTTGTTATTGTGGATGATGCAAAAATTAGAAGATATATTTTTGCTTATGTATTTGTAAATTGAGTTAATGAGATGAAAAAATTGAGAGGAACAAATCATTTTCATCATACCATTTCTTTCCAGGATGAAATTGTATCTAAGAATGATTGCATCTAAGATGATTTCCTCACCCCCAGACCACTGCTTTAAGTTAAATTGTCACCGACATGTAGGACAGCTTTGATTGCTTTATATGTATTTACTTAAGGTGTGTGTTTGTTTTTAGGTTCACCAAAAATCTGTCACCTGACAAGATCAATTTGAGTACATTAAAGGGGGAAGGTCAG
Organism: Empidonax traillii; assembly: GCF_003031625.1. NCBI lineage: Eukaryota > Metazoa > Chordata > Aves > Passeriformes > Tyrannidae > Empidonax > Empidonax traillii. The sequence goes on along the minus strand of NW_020955365.1, from coordinate 164,318 downwards.
CTGACCAATTTAGAACTGGATCAAGAGGTACTTCAGAATATGCTGGATCTTCCAACGTGGCTGGCTATAAACAAGGTGTTTTGCAATAAAGCATCCATTAGGGTGAGTATTTTATTTTGCTGGAGTGATATTTCACCAAATGTTTCTTTTCCTTCTGTCTCTGTAAACTTTCAAGCAACTTTGCATTAAGAGAAAATTATGATAAGTGCTTGATAAAATTTTAAAGACAAAGATGTTACCAGCAATAATTTTGTACTAATTTTTGTTTCTTATGTGATGACATGAAATACACATGGAAATGAGGAAAATAAGAAGAATTTGTTTAATTGTTATTTTTTCTTTCTGAGTAGAATTTGTTCTTGCATGTACTGAAAAGCAGGTAGAGGTAAAAGCTTGTATTTATCCTTGGTAATTTATGTATCATATTTATTACTCTCTTTTTTCTATGTTCTTTCTTTACTCCTCTCCATTTATTGCTTTCCTTCCCTTTATGTTGTGTTCCCATTTCCAAAAATACCTTTCTGGTATCCTGGTTGCTGTGGGAAATGTGGAAACGTCTAAATCTAGTAGACATTGCTTTTTGGTCAGTGTGGCTTCTAATAATTGAAAGAATGTATATTATCTCTCCCACATCATACTGATGTGGGAGAAAGAAACTAAGCAGTGACTTATTCTTGTCAGAAGTTACAGTCTGGGCAGACATTGGCATCTCCTCAGTCTTTTGGAGAGGTTTGTTTGTGGGTTTTTTTTGCGGTGTGGGGGTTTTTTTTGTGTGTTTGTTGTGTTTTGGTGTTTTGTTTTGGTGTTGGTGGTGGTTTTTTTTGTTTTCTTCTTTTTTTGTTTACCCCTGAGGGGACATTGTCCTGATTTTTCTCAAGGTAGTGTACTTGATACCTTGTAGGCATTCAGTCAGCTGCAGGTCAATAAAGCCAATGTGGATTTTCTTTCCTTTGAAAGAACAGAATGAGTAACAAGGTGCTGCTTTTTATGATGCTTGACAACTCAGTATTAAAGAAACATATGCTATTTTGTTCCTCTGTTTTTCTGATTAGTGATAAGTAGATTTTGAAGTTCTGGGTTTTTTAAGACCTAGCATGTGTGTAGACTTTCTGTATGGCATTTTCAGATAAACTTGATATTTTGAAAGTAATATTATTCCAAGTTCAAAAGTTAGAAATATATTTTTTATACATAAAAGGCATTCTAAACAAGTGCTTTGTTTTACTGTATTTTAAATATTTACTTTGCTTTAGAATACTGGTTTTTTTCTTGCAGATACCATGGACAAAATTGAAAACACATCCCATCTCTTTGGTGAGTTCTGAAATAAACTCCTAAACATACCGTGTGTAGCAGAATCTTAAATATTTATATAGCTTTCTTGACTTGACGTTAGAAATAACTGAAAGATCAACAGGCCTTTACTAAGTGTCCTCCGGGTAGCAGCAGATGAAGACAAAATGCCTTAAGGTTTTTCTTGGTATGTTTGTTATCTTAATCTGTGACTTTGGATGCCATCACTATAACGTTTGACCTTTAGCTACTTCTGTGAAGTTTTCAGTCATTATGTGTTAATTGGGGTTCACCTGAAGGGTAGTTATTTGTCCAATTAACCCCTTTTGAAAGTTCCTGCCTGTCTATCGGAGCTATCTTTTCTAAGGACTTCTCTATTCTGTACTCTACCCAGTGTTCTTGGCCTCAGCAGGTTTGATACAGAGAGCATTTACAGGGTTTCTGTACAGTTTAGGATTCAGCCCAGAAATAAAGAGGATGTTAGATATGTAAATAGGACTCAACAATAATGATAAGTAATGCTAATTATTGCATTTGTTTAATTTTGTTCTTTATTTTTAAGTATACTAAGAATTGTGTAGCACCAGAAGTACTTTACTTGATGATGACTAAACTTCTTTAAATGTATTTGCTTAAGAGTGAATATTCCTTTAACTGTCATGCTTCCTGGTCTTGGAGTGGATTTCTGAATGTGCTTGTAATTCCTTAGTTCTGAATCAGATTTAGAAAAGACATGCTGTTTTAAATATTTGCAGCATTTGCTAGTGATCCAATTGTAAGGTACCAATGTCTGTACTGCTTCTTCCTGACACCCAGAACTTAATCTGGTAATGCCGAGGTGGGATGATTCAACCTCTTGGCTCTATGATGTAACTGCCAAATTAGGAAATCAGTTTAAGCTGTGCTATTCTTAAAGATTACATACACTGATCTGTGGTAGCAAGGCGTTGTTTCCTTTGCTCCTGTTGAACTTAAATTAGAAATCTTTTAGGCTAACATAATTTTCAAGGTAACCTTTTTTACATAAAAGTTTCCTTGAACAAGTTTATTAAATTGGTAACAAAAGTTCATTTCATTCTTCAGTGATAGAATATACACCACCTCTTTTGATTTCTTAAGGAGAGTGAATTCAGTGGCCTGAGTGTCAAACTTCAGCCCTTCATTACACCACTTAACTTCCACTATTTTGTGGGGGGTATGGGGGCATATTTTTGCTACTGGGAGTTTAATTAAGTTGGAATAGCATCCTCTGTTTGCATAGCTTAGGAGGTGACAAGAACCCACTTGTCCTTTCATTGAGCTGAGTTGCCCTTTGTGAGAATCTGTCTGTTAACATAGTGGCACATACTGTTTTCTTTATAATAATCAATTTCTGGTTTTATATGATGAACAAGATACTTTGGAGGAGTGATCTGGGCCCCAAGGATGCTACGCAGAAGTTTTTACTCTGTCAAAGTACAGTAGTTACCAGTGAGAAAAGACATATATCTTCATCCAGGCATTCTTTGTTACCAATTTATATTATGTGAACTCCTTGAATCACTGTCCTTCCTACTGCTCTTTACACTAATCATCTACTGAAGGAAATTCTTAAAACTTTAAAAAGAGTGGTCTAACACCCAACAGTGTTAGGATAACAGGAGAAATCTTGGTTTCCCCCTGCCATCCTCAAACTATGGGATTGGGTTTTTCTTGTTTTTATCTCGTTATTGTTTTGCGAGGCAAGATAATCATTGAGAGAGCTGAGAAAATAATTTTAAAATGTCCAAATTTACTGTTAACAGCTAATGCTTCCCTTTAACCATCAACATATAGTTAAGTATAAATAAATCCAGATTAGACAGTTTAGGATTTTTTAGTAGCAGTTAGGTTTTCATGGATAAGGATAGTACAAGAAAATGTTTGTGAAGCAAGCAGATTATGAAGACAGGCACAATTACCACAATATAATAATAAAGTCCAGTAGCTAGGGCAGGTTGAATTCATGAAGAATCTAAACCTGAGGGCAAAGGTTTTTATTATATTTTGTCTGACCTGAGAGCATAAATGCAGGAATTCAGAAGGGGTGGTAGAAAGTAGATTTAGATAGGGACATAATCTTAGCTTCTGTGTTTTGAATGGGCATCTAATGGGACAAAATTTCAAAACTATAAGCCTTAACCTAAGAGCCTTCCTAGGTTGTAATGATAAATTTAGGTCACAAATATTGCAGTATGAGTTTGGAGATTCTTGTATTAATTCAATTGCTAGGAATATAGTTTTGCATTTGGTTTGTTCACATTCTGTTCAACCTCTGTTGATATGAGTGTTATGGTTCTGCTATTTAAATAGGGCCTTTAGTTAAAGCAGGATTTAGATGTCTCATTCCCCTAATTCTTGGCTTCATTTGTAACAGCTACTCTTCAAGTATAAAGAATGCAAAAACAAAATAAAAATTTTACTACAATATAATGTGTTGCAAATGATACTGCAGTATATCTGTTTAGAAATTACTTGTTTTACTGGATCTACTGAAGATTTGGTTGTGTGTGTGTATATATATACATGAGAGTGTATTCTATTCAGGTTTTGTTTCAAAGATGCAGCACCATACTTTGTGGACTATCATGAATTTTAGTGGACTAGTTTCCAATATTTTGCGTTAAAATTTTCTGAACTTACTGAACCATTCAGAAAACTGTGGAGGTATAATTATCTCGCTAAAACAGCCATATAGAAAGAAAACTCAGATGACTACATTAAAGTATGTCCATTTTGAAATGCAATTTTTGAAAATGCATTTTGAAAATGTGTAATATAAAAATAAGCATAAATAAAATAATATATAAATAATACTCAGGGATCAAGAATTTTATGATACAGTATTTGTCTGGAGATGTCTGCTGGAACTCGCAAAATTAAAAAAAAATTAAAAAATGTTAAAAAAGATAATTCTGGTATTAATTTTATGGAAAAACCAACATGGTAAGAAATGTTTTATGTATATTTCAGAAAAATTTCTCAAGTGTTTTTTTTTTTATTTTCAATTTCTGTCCTTCATATGTTGTCTATTTACGTCCGATTTTTTTGTTTTGTTTTGTTTTTCAAGTCCTTGGATAAAGTTATAATGGAAATGAGCACATGTGAAGAGCCACGTGCCCCTAATGGACCCTCTCCTATAGCAACTGCATCTGGACAGAGGTCAGTGATGATACTTAGATGTAATTGGTCAAAAAAAATTGAATTACTATAAAACAGTTTGATTGACTGCAAATTTCCAGAAGGATATAGGGTTCCAGCTTGCCATGTCCATCTCTCCAAAATTTTGTTTTATTATTTGTGCATGAAGTGGTATAGAGATAATGGAACTATCCAGAGAACGTGTGGACAAGGTATGGAGCTTCCTAGGCATGTTTCATGTAGGGGCAACTGCTATATCAGATATTTACTAAGTGTAATTGTTTTTTTTAAAATTAACAATATCTTGCCTTCAGCCTTTTTAGAAAACATATATAATGTTGATGTGGGTTTTAAAAATTTTTATTTTTCATTTATTTTGTCTAAGAAACAGTTTTAAGGGTTATTTGTTAGTGTGGTGTTTTCAAGTTCTCTTTCCTTTGTTGTGTCAGCCAAATCTTACTGAGAGATTTCATGCACACTGTGTATCCCAAAACTTAAGTAATTTGCTAGGACAATATAGCATTCCATCAGTGATTTCCATCTCATCACACTCCCAATTGTTTCCTTTATATGGACCCAAAACATTTTTCAGTGGTCACAGTGACCCTTATCCAGAGAAATAAATGTGATGATACAATTGCTTTTCTTAAGTTCTGTGTAATGTGTAGAAGTAGTCCATGGACCTCTGTCTCTCCTGGGGTACAGCTTGAAAACCATTGCTATAGAGATTCTGTGTAGAATTTGAAGTTATCAAAAGGAGAAGGAATGGCAAACCACACAAACTGTACTTTTAAAACAAGCGGAAAAGAACCCAAAACAACAAAAGGCAAAAAAATTTTAGATGTTTAAATAATATTTAAAATATAATTTTCCATTCACTAGTCTAAAACATTCAGAACATATAAGATTTTTATTAAAAAAGTAATTGCAACTGCTTGTTTTTTTAGTGCTGGAATGCATGTTGATTTGCTGTAGAAGTGTAATCACCATTCTTCTATAGAATGAAACAAAGCAAATACTTTATACTATTTTGAATATATGAAAGGTATTATTTTTAATGGACAGAATAACTTGACTTTTAGAGATAAATAGTAACCAGACTAGAATTGTCAAATAATTAATTTGCCGTCAGTTACTCCTTATGTATACATAAAGAGTAAAATTTCTACATAATGCTGTAGACTGCTATTCTTATGTATGTACAATATATATTTTTATATGTTTATATATATATATAAAATATTTAACATAGAAGGATTGCATTACCTGTTATACTTCCTGTAGATTGATCTTAGTCAAATATATGTTCTTTAATCACTACGTAGAGATTAGGATCCTAGGGTGGAAATTATTGTCAACTAGATCAAGTATATTGAGTAAAAATTGCTAACTGGAGAATACACTAGGAACTTAATTTATTTTAACATCCATTTCATTATTTATTTCACGTTTAATGTGTTTAATTTTGTGCCCTTTCACTGGGTATGTATTTAATATGTTGGCATTTCACTTTTTAGTGAATATGGCTTTGCTGAAAAAGTGGTAGAAGGCATTTCAGTTTCTGTGAACTCCATTATAATAAGGATTGGTGCAAAAGCCTTTAATGCCTCATTTGAACTTTCCCAGCTGAGGATATATAGTGTAAATGCAAACTGGGAACATGCTGACCTCAGATTTACCAGAATACAAGAAACTCAGCGCGGAGAGGTAAAGAACACCTTTTACTAACTTTTTTCCCTTGTTTTTGTTATAAAGGAGTAAGTTGAATTGCAGCTTTATACAGTGTAGGAAACATGCCATTACTAGAAATGGAGGCATTCTGTGCTTAGTAATTTCAGCTAGGAAGGCAAAGATATAAAAATGGTGGATGTGAGTCAGATCAAACTTCGTGATTCTAGCAGTGGCCAAGGTGGATGCTTAGGGAAGAAAAAAGACTGGGGAAAGCAGGTGTACTGTTGCTTTCCTCTTACATTTCCCAAGCTTGTGACTATTTTAAAATGCAAACTGGGCCAGATTTGAAGAGTACTGAAAGAAAAAAGAGTAGTATATTAAGTACATAAGAAGGATAAGGCGTTGTGCTGGGGTTTATTATTGTTATTGTTACTATTTAAATATTTTTAAAGATTTAACTGGTTATTTGCTTGTGAAGGTTTGCCTGATGAGGATTTTGTTTCCTAAAGCAGTTTTAAATGAATGTTGGAAAAGTTCTTGTGCAAGAATTAAATACTTTTCTTGGAAGAGCTAAATCATATGTATACAAAAAAGTAATAGCAGTAAAGTGCATACATTTTCTACTGTCTGAGAGAATTTAACATGGAAGTCTGAGATTGATGTACACCATTGGTTACCTGACTTTCTCCCAGGTAACCAAAGTAAAATGTGTACTGAGTGCAAGATTGATTCTAAATATTGTGTTCAGAAAGACTTATTTTAGCATCATACATCTGGCCTTGAATAAAAGGGTGTTTTAAATTTTACCCATGATTGCCTATTTAGAGATGATTATTCCAGAACAAATAGAGTTTACTCAGAGTTAAGGAGTCTGATAGTTGATTTTTACATAGGAAAAGAAACTCCAAGAGAATATCAGTTAAAAATATCACAAAAATTAGAAGTATTTTTCTGACAGTTTGCCTTTCCTGCAGCTTAACTCACCACATGTATGTGTTAATGAAGTCTAAAGAGGAAGAATTAAAGTTTGACTAGACAGAAGTTTGAATTGGCATTTTTTTTTTTTGATTTTGTGCTTTTTAGGAAGAATTTGATTCCAAACAGTTCCCCCTTATATAAATCCCTGGGGAGTGTTTCTTTTAGTGCAATGAATACTGTAAACATAAATTCCTAAAAATTACAGTGAATGGTTTGTTAGCAGTAAATTGCATGACAAGGTGAAGAAACAAATGAAGTGCTGTACTATGAAGATAACTTGTGCTGTACCTTTGCACTGTAGCTACACTCTTAATGTAAAAAGGAATTTCCTTAGAATTTGTTTAGAAGCTTTCAATCACACTGCATCTGCTGTATGAGAAGGGTAGGTACTCTGCTTCTCTGCAAAGCATACTTTGCACTGTGCCTTTCCATCTTGCTCACTTAACTGTGTGTGCCTCCTTCCCAGACACATTGGGAATGTTTTACTTAAGTCTCTGCTTATATTCTCTGGACATATGCTATAAGGTTTTCAAATTGACAAGAAAAGAATGACAGACAAAAAATAAGACACATGCCAAACAAACTCTTCCTTCTTGTGCTTTTCTTCTGGCTGATAAGAGTTTCGTCAGAGAGTAATCACAGAATCATTAAGGTTGGAAAAGACCTCCAAGATTGAGTCAAACTTTTGACCAAACACCACCATGGCCACTAAACCATAGTATTAAATGCCACGTCCAGTCATTTCATTAACTCCTCCAGGGATGCTGACTCTACTACTTCCCTGGGCAGCCTGTTTCAATGCTTAACCACCCTTTTAGTGAAAAAATTCTTCCTGATGTCCAACCTGAATGTCCCCTGGTACAGCTGGAAGAGGCTGATTCCCACCTTGCTACAACCTCCTTTCAGGTAGTTGTAAAGAGTGATGAGGTCTCCCCTGAGCCTTCTCTTCTCTCGGTTAAACACTGCAGCTCCCTAAGCTGCTCCTCATAAGACTTGCGCTCCAGACCCTTCACCAGCTCTGTTGCCCTTCTCCGGACCTACTCCAGCACCTCAGTGTCTGACTTGAAGTGAGGGACCCAGAACTGGACAGCCACTCTTCCCCCAGCCTGTAGTGCTGCCTGGGGTTGTTGTGACCCAAGTGCAAGACTGCCACTTGGCCTTTTTGAGCCTCTAAAGTTTTCCTCAGCCCATCAATCCAACCTGTCCAGATCCCTCTTCAGAGCCTTCCTACCCTCCAGCAGATCAACACTCCATACCAGCTTTGTGCTGTCTGCGAACTTTCTGAGGGTAAACTCAATCCCCTCATCCAAACCATGTCGGAAGGCCTAGAATTGCTGTTTCTTCCTACTGATGTCCTCCTGTTCACTTGATGTTCTCCATGATATTGCTGCTGGACAGTCACTGGTTTTTCCCTATTTGATTTTCAATGTCCAGCTGTACTTGCTGCTCTTGTATCATTATTCTAACATTTGTTTGCTGTGTCTTCTAGAAATCCATGTAGTAGATTCAAAGCTCGTGGGATGTACATGGCATGCAGTGTGCTCAATGATTAAGTTTCTCTTTTAATTGAAATAAAACACTCCAAAAACCTCTCTCCCATCCTGTAGCTTTGCTTCTCTCCCAGCTCTTTTTCTATATACTATGATTTAACATTTTGAAACCAAACTACACAATCTTTTTTTTTCCTCTCCCAAAGGCAGCCTAGTATGCAATAGCTGTGACCTTTATTTTCTTCTGAATATTTTAAATGCTGCTTGTTACCTCGGCCTTCTTGGAAGTAGCTAAACATTTCTGTGACATTTTGGAGGTAGCAAGAAGGGTCAGGGCTTTGCTTCCGAACACCTGTAAGTGGAATAACAAGTGACTTGTATTTGTTCCGTTTGTGTAACTCATGTGGGTTTGTGTATATATATATATATAGAAATATATACACATGGTTAGGTGCAAGTAAACCATCATGTGGCATGAAGATTTTTTTTTTCTTTTTTTCTCTCTTTAAAGGTTTTGACTTTTAAAGAAATCAACTGGCAGATGATCAGAATAGAAGCAGATGCAATCCAGAGTTCTAAGCATGAAATCATGAGTGCTCCAGTTCGACTGATTACTAACCAATCAAAAATTAGGGTCACGCTTAAAAGAAGGGTAAACTTGAAAAGTTTGAAATATTTTATTATTTTTTTAATTAATTTGTAACTCATGCCCTTAATGCATACACACACATTGTAAAGGTTTTAAATTTAGGCTGTATAAAATGTAGAATTCCCTGAACTAAATTTTTAATAACATAATATTGGTAAGACTGTAGAGTTTAATAGAAATACTGCAGGCAGATTTTGAAAATGAAGATCTTGTAGAGGTCCTATTAATGAAATCGTTTGCTCTGCAGAACTTTGTTTATGATGATGCCTGTTGTTTTACCTCTCTAGATTCAGGTAATATTTACATTACTTAGCAAAATGCAGCAGTTTAATATCCAGTGCATGCCAAACACATAAAGTGAGGCATAAATATACTGTGTCTTAAGTAATTCTTAGTTAATGAGAGGAATACAATTTAAAATAAAAAATGTTTGGTACTGCTTTTTGCATTCTGCTTCCCCCCCCCCCCATGTATTTCTTATGAGAAACTTAAGTACTTAATGGACCATTCAGCTTCTTTAAATTTTTATTCTACAGTTAAAAGACTGTAACGTAGTGGCATCCAAACTGGTTCTGATTCTGGATGATTTGCTGTGGGTTTTGACTGATTCCCAATTGAAAGCCATGGTACAGTATGCCAAATCTCTTAGTGAAGCTATAGAAAAATCAACAGAACAGAGGAAAAGCTTGGCTTCTGAAACAGCCCAGGTACGAGAATTGAATCTTACTATACCTTTATCAAATGGTAATTTATTTTAGAGAATGTTCAGTTACTAACTTTCATTCAGCTATATATCTTGAATTACACTGAGAATGAATCATAGTATAAAATAGCCTTTATTTTACAAGATTTTGTGTATTGATGGTAGTTGCAGAAAATAAAAAAAGGTTTTATTTCTTTATCCATATACAGAGTATTTAAATTTCTGTATTTACTTAACACTTAATTAACTGTCCGAATATTTTCTGGTTAAGAATTTAAATAATTAAGACACAGTAAGGTAACCTTAATGTGTGGGTAGATATGCTTACTATAATGATTTAAATTTCTTGTCCAGTTTGTTCTCACGATACTGAAAAATTAGCTTTTAGTAAGAGCTTCCTCTCGTGCAGCTCTCGATGGAATATATAGTGAAAAACGATTCTACTTTAAAGATATTTCTGCTGGCACATCTGTGTTACTGATGCTGCATATAAACCTTGGTGGTCCTCATCACATGCAGCAGACTAGCCCAGCTGGGCTTTGTGAGTGTTGAGGGGAGGCACTTCTTGTCTATGAAGAAGCAGGACAAGTACACTGGTAAAAGACAGTGCTATAAAAATAAGACATGATTTATTACTAAGACTGAGTACAGTCAGTTATGTACTGTAATGGAGAGTTCAGTTCTTGTGATGATTCTGATGCCTTACAATGGGGTTTGATGGTTTAGCCACAGCAATCTAATGGTTGGCTGTTCTTGAGCTGGGAGGTTCCGATGCTTCAGTGCCCTGTACTTACCAGTTCTCTGGTACTGGCACCAACTTCTCTTTGATCCTATTGTGGTTTAATTTGAGGAGCTAAAGTAGCAGAAGGGAGCCCACTGTTGGTTTAGTGCCCTGGACAGCTTGCAAAAAAAGTTAGAAAAATACCAGTGCTGCAAGTGACAGGCATGTAAGGAAGTGTGAGGGACAGAGAGAATGGGGATGCACTGGCACCGCCGCTTTGTGACGTACACCCATCAGCTCAGCTTAGCTTTATTCTAAAACAGTACACTTAAACCTCAGTAATGATCCAAGGTGAATGCACATCATGCAGATTTTTCCTTATTTCAAAGCCTTGTTTTGTATAAGTAACTGGATACTTATGCTTGAAAGAAATTATAAGCATCATAAATTGATATAACTAAATATTTTTTCAGAGCTCTGCCCCAGCACCCAGCTCTCAGCAGGTGAAAACGCAGCAGACAACAGCAGCGTCTGATCAAAATGATGCCATAGTAAAATTATTTAATGATTTTGATGTTAAGGAGACTTCTCATCACTTAGTAATTTCCCATTTGGACCTACATATATGTGATGATATCCATTCTAAAGAAAAAGGTAATTTTTTTTTTTAAAGTAACATATCTGTGATTTATAATCATCCTTAGAAGACGTATTGAGGAATGCAATAATGTTAATTGAGAGTTTATTTTAGTGGAATAGTCAGAATTGTCTCCAGTCTCCGTGGACACATGTAAAATTATGTAGATGGCTCTATCAGGACAATGTTGTTATTAAATGTAATTACTTTAGAATAAATGCAATAACTGGGCTAAGAGCTCTAGTAGCTTCTGTGTTTTTTCTGTTTTCTAGAAACTGATTCTGTCAGTCTGTTACTGCTGAGGTTTTTTCCAAGTTAACTGGGTTATGAAGAATGCAGTGGCAACATTACCATGGCTTGAAAGGGTCACTATACAATCTGCTTCTGTAATATTTGTATAAATGCAGACTAATAAAAGAGCAGTCCTTTGTGTTACTAATTTAGACAATTTGGTATAGTCTGCAGGACATGGAAAGAATAGAACAAGTGTCCTGTGAGCTTAAAATTTTGTCTGTAAATTTTGTACTTTTTTTTTTTTTTTAACAAAAGGCTGCTGCATGTAGCCATATTTAGAATCAGAAAAACTGAAGACAAATGACACTTCTTTCATGCCTTTTAAAAGTCATCAGAAGAGAGTGACATACTGGTGTATATCCAAGGAACTGAAAAATTTATGGAAACTTAAAAGGTCTGCTGAAGAAGAGTGTGAAAAATTGAAGTTTTAGCAAATGCATTTCCTTGATTAGGGAAGGCACTTGCAGAGCAGCAGAGCATAAGGTTCACTGGCTTACTTCCTTACAAGCTGTGTATCCACTACAGGTGGAATTTATCACTCCTAATGAGGTCTGTTTATTGGTCCTTTACTTCTGGCTGTGATGTTTAAATTTAACAGTGGAAAAAATCAGAACAGATGACTCTCAGAAGACCCCTTCACTGCAGTATTTGTCAAATATATTTGCAATATTCTGTAATGTAAATGTTGACTTCAAATGACTGATCATAGTCCTATATTCAGTATAAAAAGTTTTGTTTCAGAAAAACTGCAGTAATAGGTTGTCTTTTTAATAACATTTAGAACAATATGCAATTTGCTAGTAGTGACTGAGCACAGAGTTTTATGAGCTGATCTTTAGAAACCAGTGAAGACTACCTGAATGAAAATGTTGAGGGAAGATAATGAGGTTGTAAGGGGAGACAGTAAAGGGGAGGAAGAAGTAGCTGTTGGGTGTTTAAAGGATTGCAGCAATTGAGAACTAGCGTGCTAACTGCAACCTGCAGAGCCAAGCATTGTTTTATTTTACAGACCCAAATAGACGTGTTACAGGAGGGGCCATGCAGCTTTCCTTCAGCTACTTAACAGTGGACTATTACCCATTTCACAAAGCAGGTATGAAAGTTAACATTTTGTGAATTACCTCTGAATGTAACTATTTAGCTTGAATACTAAAAAAAATTGTGTTTGTATATATTCAGCTTAGATAATAATGCTCAAAGCATTTGAAATGCACACCTTTTTATTTCCTTTTGTATGCGAAAACAAACAACAAAAGCAACAACCTGGAAACCAGTTTCTGTGAATGAGCTGTTTTCTGCCAAATGCTTTTCACTGTTCTGTTTGGTCAGCAAAATGGTGTTTACACATTTCTGACATGAAAAGACTTGTGTATTGACAGAGGAAGGCAGTATGTCATATTGAGAATTCACTAACTGGATATTTGCAAGAGTCCATCTGCTAGATTTTTTCACATAAACAAGTCTCTTATTTATGTCCATTTCTGAGCAGTGTTTTGCTTTTTATTTTGCTAAACAAGAATCCCAGAGCAGTAGAGGTTTTTGTCCTTTTATTAAGAATTGGCATTAAGCAAATGTTAGCAATTTCCAAAGAAGTATTTCTTATAAATAATTTCTAGTATAAATCTAAAAACTTTAGAAGAGACAAGATACATGTTACAAAGTTTGTGACAAGACAGTGGAGAAAGCCTTGCTAAAGCTGAGGTAAACAATGTCCACTGCTCTACCCTATCTACCATCAAGCCACTTGCCTCTTAGTAGAAGGCTGTAAAGTTCCCCAGGGATGACTTCTTCATAAATCCAGGATTATTTGGTCTTTTGCCCTCTGTTACCTTCTTCCATTACCTTCTTTGAGATGAGGCTGACTGGTGTGTTGTTCTTTTCATCCTCCTTCTTGAAGATAGGAATAACATTCGCTTTCTTCCAGTCCTCAGAAACCTTTCCTTTCCAAGATAATTCACACTGGCCTCCTCATGACATTGGCCAGCACTTGACATCTCTCAGCACTTATCAACAGAACAAATGTTTCCTAAATTATTGCTCTTCTGTGGAGGGGAAGACTGCCAAAGTTTTCAAGGCCTGGGAATCCTGAAGGCAAGTGTTACCAAAGAAGGCATTGACTGTCTCAGCCTTCTCCACATTGTTTTTCACCAGGTCCTCCATCCATTCAGCAGCAAGTCCAAGCTTTCACTACTCCTCCTTTTGCTTATGATACACCTATAATGCTTCTTATTACTCTGAATTCCAGGTAGGCTTTCCTAACACCATCCACCATATTCTTTTTGGGTAACCTTTTTTTTTTTTGATGCTGCTTCCGCATATTGTACAGCTCCTAGTTCATCCACATGGGCCTCCTTGCACATTTTCTAGACTTCCTGCTTTTCAGGGTGGACCATTCTTTGGCTTCAAGATGATTCTTCAGCCAGCTCTCCTGAACCCTACTTCTGTCCACGTTTATATCCCATATTCTTTCAAGGAGGTCAGAGGCTGCTCTCCTGAAGTTCTGGGCTGTCATTTATCTTTGTCTCATTCCTTCACCTCAGAATCCTAAACACCACCTTGTCATGCTAACTGCAGCCAAGGCCACCCCTGACCTTCATTTCCCTGACCAGTTCTTCCTTTTTTTGTGAGAATTCTGTCCAGTAGAGCACATGCTCTCTTTGGCTCCTTGATTACCTGTGTTAGGAGGTGGTTATCAATGCACTTTCAGAAATCATATGGATTGCTTGTCTTGGTGTGTTGTCCCTCCAGTAGATGGTGGTGTGCCTAAAGTTCTTAATGAAGACCAGAGTCTATGAACATGGTACTTCTTTCAGCTGTGTGAAAAGGGCCTCATCATCTTTCCAATCAGATGGTCTGGAGCAGAAATCCATCACATCATCATCCTTGTTGGTCTCTCCTCTAATCCCAACCTGTAAGCACTCAGCTGGCTGATAATCCATCTCAAGGTTGAGCTCCATTTCCTCTCATCTTGCCCTCCTTGCACCTTGACTTGTGCTTCCCAAAAGCCCATGTTCATCATTTGCAGCCTTTCAGTTGTGTGTGTGCTGCCACACGTCTGTGATCCCAGTGAGATCACATCCCTGCAACTGCATACATATTTGTAATTCCCTTGCTCCCATATGTACCTCATGCTGCATGTGTTAGTGTGCAAGCACTTCAAAGAGGCAGCTGCCCAAACTGACTTCCAGAAGGGTTATGAGAGCTTTCCCTGTGGTGTTACTACACTGAAGTCCTGTAGGTACTTCAGAGTTTGCGTGCCTATGCTTGGGGTGACCCACTTTAGTCCTGTCTTGCAGAATCCCAGCTTCACGGGCTTCAGTTTAATGCATCTTTGTCCTTTTGTTCTTTCTGGTTTCTTCCTTGTTCCTTTCACCTCTTCCTTAGCTATAAAGATGTGAATAATCCCAAAAGACATCTATGAGGTAGTAGGGTGGGGAAAAATATCATGTCTTGTGATAAGTCCCTCCCTAAAAGTTTCTTCCATGTTGAAATATTTGCATTTAGACTTGATATCACATTTTTTTTCTAAAAACATTTTCCTGTTTTAATAGCAACCATATCTACTCATCCCCAGTGTAAGTATCCAAAAGCTCATTAAGTCCCAAATAAAATAAGTTTTCACATTTCAAGAGTGATGTACCAGCTGGTACAAGTTATTTGTATTGCATCCTTATTATTGAACAGGTTAGCAGAATGTCTTTACAGGGACTGTTTGAAGATATCTCAGTTTCTTTCAGAGGTTTGAATGCTTGACCAACATGTTGCAAATGGAACCAGAATTGGAAAAAGGAATAAAAGAATTTTCATTTGGCTTGATTTTTAAGGCTGTGTGTGCTGCAGCACTGCTTGAACTTACCCTGTTTGTGTGCCATAAAGGTGCGAGAGAACTAAGACAAAAAGAGTATATTTCTGGAAAGGGACCAGGAACTTCTTAGGACACAGTTCTGGCAGGGAAGATGAGCTTGGAAAAAGTGGCAATGATTACATCATTCTGTTACTTGCTCTCATTTTTTTTTTTAATTAAACGTTTTTTGCATGTTCTCACATATGACATTAGTGTGTCATCAAATTCCTCTGAACTGCAAATATTTGATGATGTTTTGAGTGTTAGTGTTGTTAAAAAGCAGGTGGTAATATTATATTCTGAGTGATTTTGTGAAGTACTGAGACTTGTGTTAATGTAGTATATAACTTCTGTTTAAAGTCTGTTATGACTTCTGTTGTCTATAATTACAGCATGCAATGAGCTTATATTTTGAAGAATTGTGAAATAGTGGAAACTTGTCATCCTGTAAGAAGAAAACTTTCAAATGAGTTAATATTTTCCCTATTCCTCTTCTTTGCAGGAGACAGCTGTGACCACTGGATGCATTACAGTGATGCCACTAAAACCAGAAGTGGATGGGCTGAAGAATTATTAAATGAATTCAAAAGCAATGTTGAATTGCTTAAGCAGGCTGTGAAGGATCAGGTTGTAGATTCTCCTCCCAAATCACCACCTGATGTATCTCCCCAGAACCTACAAACAGGTACTTTGTTTGCATCACTAATGCTCTAATTCCATGAAATGTTAAAACTATTAAAAAAAAAAAAAAAGTGTTCTTTTCAATGATTCCATCACTATTCTTTCCTACAGGCAAAGAACAGATACCGAAAGGAGCATCTAGGGCTTCCTCTGTATCTTCCCAACAACCAAAGGGCAAACTGATGTCTAGTCCTATTGTGGTTAGACTTGCAGATTTCAATATATATCAGGTACATTTCTTAAAGTTAGTAAAACCGGGGCTACTTCACCCTTCACTGTTATCTAACTGTGGTTTTTAAGGGACAATTATGAAGCCCTTTGAAATTAATGAGTCAATGCATTCACTATTGGGTTAGACCTTTATGGACCTGTTTCTGCCTTGTTAAAATTGGTGGGTATTTTCTCAATGACTTTAAATTGTGGCACTATCACATATGTTTTGAATCCTAGTTCTACTGTTCCCCAAATAATGAATTCGAACTTTTAAAAATTGATCTTTCCATTGCACTATGTTAGGTACCAAATATTTTAATATGTGTTTTTGTATACCAGGCTTTTCTTATTGTTATATTTTTCAAAGTGCATTAAAAAATATTGAGAGTTTTTAAATTAAAAAAATTTTTCTTCAGCTCCTCCCTCCCCTGTGATAGTTTGAGTAGACCCTTCAACCATTTCCACCCCCTCCCCTTTGTTAGAGGGAGTAGCTTTAGTTGCTGGTTGTGGTCTAGATTCACTCTTTGGAGGCAAGTGAAGTAGAGAAGGACTATATCTGTTAGGCAGAATGGTAGTGATATGAGAGGATCTACTCTAAATCTCAGGCCCTAAAAAAAATGCTTAGTGTGTGCCCTTTGTCGTGATTTCTACTTGCTCTTGTTCCAGTTTTCAACACATTTTTTCCATATCGCTTCTGGTATCATGGGGGGTTGCAGCTTGCTACTAGAAGCCTTCATCTGGGTTTGAAGTGGTTTTATAGTTTTGTTTTGTATTGTTGGTGTTTCCATTTGCCTTCTACTCTTCAGATGCTTGTCTCTTCCTTCTCTACACATTTTCAGTTTTTTTTTCAGAAACACATTTTCAGGTTTTTTTAATTGTCATTATTTCTGTGCAATTTCCAGTGAAACTCATTCAAGTAGGCATCATCATATATTCAGTATTAGTACACTGGGTAATTTCAAACTAGCAGTTTGACCTACTAACTGTTGAATGAAAGAGTTTTGTTTTGACAACATACTTTTTAAACTGGGATGCATTCAAAGCAATTTAATGCATATTAAATGCTGATTTCTACATGTTCCATAATTTACATTGTAAGGAGACAGGAATGGAGGATTACTGTTCCATAGTGTTTTGATTCTGCTGTGAAGTAGCCCTTCAGGCATATCCACACATATATGTGTGCTTACACATATCTCTGCCAGGTGCATGCTGAACACCTTGCCTAGCATGCACTTGAGAGCTGGCCTGTGTACTGGAATCTGTCCTTACGACAGTACAAGGACTTCCTAATATGTGTGTAAGAAATTTATCTAGCTTATCTATCCCTTATCATCTAGATATGGGATCCTTTGGGACAGACTGTATGCAAACACACTAAATCTGAGCATAACTGCTTAAACAGGAGCTATAGTGTTTGCAGTAAAGATAATCAGATCATTCTAGGCTTCTGCTTTGAAAGTGACCTGCTACTTCCTGCCTTCTCTGAAGGAAGGGGATCTGATACCTTTAAAACTATATAGTTTTCTTGTGAAACTGTTCTATGCAGATTGCTTCTGCTACAAGGCAACGAGGTGTTTTGCATTGTCAGCACTTGGTGTTGTGGTTGGGGATCTACAGCTGAGAGCAGTGGAATATTACCCTACTAGGGACAGTACCTTGCAGCTACAAATGCCTAGTGATTCATAAAAATGTACTATATTAATGAAATCAATCTTTTATCTTTTACAGGTTTCAACAGCAGATCAATGTCGTTCTTCCCCTAAAACTCTGATCTCTTGCAATAAAAAGTCACTTTATCTTCCACCAGAAATGCCAGCTATTCATATTGAATTCACTGAATATTACTATCCAGATGGAAAGGACTTTCCAAGTAAGACTTCTCTTTTTTTTTTGTACCAAAGTGTAAATTTTGTGTGTTACTTTCACCTTTTTGAAGCTTAAAGCTTGGAAATAAGTAATAGCTTTCTAAAATGGAAAAAAACCCACAACACTGTTCCATTTCCACAGTGCTTGCTCCTGGCAGACTCCTAGTAATACTCCTTTTTATAAACATGGTTTGTAAGTCTGGAAACGCAGCATTTTTACTGGCACATTAATTATTCATTCTCCAGCATCCATATACTATTTCTGCAGTTTTGCTGTCTGACTACATAAAATAACTCGAACTATTGCGGTAGTATCTAAGATGCAACAAAGATCTGCTGGAGTTATTGTAGGAATGTGTTCTGGGGCTGGTTCTGTTTTATATACAGAAATGTCAGTGGATGTCCTGGGAATGGGACTCGAGGACAACAAATCTCTGTGGTCTTGCCCTTATTCTGTAATGAGGACATTCTCTCCGTCTCATCAGACTTGATTCTATTCTAAAATTAGTTTTTACATTCAAAAATTCAGTTACTTGCTTGGAGTGAGAGAAAGAAGCATCACTTCAGGTATCCCCTAACAATTTATTCTTCCTTGAGACTAAAGGAGTGGGTTTGTGTTCTTTCTCTGATGAAAATTACTGATGAAAATGTAAGTCCACAACTGTTTAAAAAATAAACAAAACCTGACCCATAAGCATTTTACTTATTCTCATAGTTTTGTTTTCTCTTCTCTTTTAGTTCCATGTCCAAATTTGTATGGCCAGCTGAATGCTTTACAGTTCACCCTGGATGAGAGAAGTATTCTTTGGCTAAATCAGTTTGTGTTGGATTTGAAACAGAGTCTTATTCAGTTCATGGCTATGTACAAGTTAAATGACAATTCAAAATCAGATGAACATGTTGATGTTAGAGTGGATGGACTAATGTTAAAGGTATGCTCTCATTGAGGAACGTTTTGTGGTTTCTCTCTTATTCTAAAAAGCTGTTAGCAAAGCAACTTAAGGGATAAATACACCAATGAATGAACAATCAACCCATGCAATAAGCCACACTGCTCTCAAAAATTATGCAGAGTATGATGGTTTGAAAACAGACATCTGTCTTCATCTATGTCCTAGGGGTGTTTTGGTTTTGTATTTGAAGATGTGAATGGGAGTATTAACAAAATATTTCCCTGTGTTTGCTGAACCTGACAAAGCAGAAGAAAAAAAAAATTGAGCACTAAATGAAAATAACTGGTGAAAAAAGTCATATTTTTACTCCATATTAATGCAGGGGCCCTCTCTTGTTCCTCTGCTTGTAGTGTACCAAAAGTCTTTCATCTTGTTAGTGAACAAGGGTAAAGAGAAGTAAAAGAACAAGAGCCTAGAGCAAGGAAAGCAGTTTATCTGAAGGTTTATTTCCTTTTCCAAAACCCATTCTCACTGTTTTCTGTTTCATGCCGGCTGTTGACTGTAGTTCAGGTACACAAGTTCTCTGTAGTCCAGAGGAGTGATGCTTGTTAATGCAACTGAACATCAAATTTTTGCTTCCCTTGTATTTTCCCTCTTTGTAGAAAATGAATCATTGAGCAGATAAAATTCCCACCCTCCCTCATCCCCCATTTGCATTGGGTATTTCATTGCATGGTTTCCAAGATTCAGAGGTGAATAAAACGAGTCTTTTCAATGGTGCTCACAGGAGAGGTTTCAAGGGTTCTAAAAAGTCAGTTTATAGAATACAGAAGTTGGCATAAAATATGTTACCATTAAAACTTTCATTAAAAATATGCAAGTTAAATCAAGTACAGTTTACTGAACTATTTTGATGGTTTTTAGGAGTTGGAGCATATTGTTAGTTTTGTAATGAAAAAGTTATTATTATCATCATCATCGTCAGATAATTGTCAAAAATACCTATTCTGTATTCTGCAACATTAGGAATATTAGCTGCATTAGCACAATTAAGTGTTTCCTTTTACCTTAACATAGAAATAAAATACTGTAGTACTAAGTGCAGTGAAAAGCCTTATTTGACAAATCAAATTGAACTCCAAATTTTAATTCTCTGTTTTTCAAAGTTTTAAATTTTTCAAACACTTAAAGAAACTTTCTACCAAGCTGTTTCTGAGTTGAAGAAATTAGACACTTCAGCCTAGTGGAGCTGAACTAAATTTAAGACCTTCAGATAAGAAAACCCTGAGACCCTTACATTCTGTACAAACACTGAGGTTTAGATGCCACAGTATCCTTCTTAAAAATGAGAGAAAAAATAAATCATAGACTGTGAGCCTGACTTATCCCTGCTCTCATAAAATTATAATTACATTCCTTTGTTTTAGCTGTCATGGCTATTATTTTGTTTCTTTAATTGTATACCTTCTTAAGCCACATTTTTCTAATTAGATAAAATATATTTCTCCCTTGCAGATCATCATCCCATTTGAAAACAAATCTGAAATACATAAAGATCAACCTCGTGCACTTTCCATTCAAAGTTCAGAGATGATTGCTACAAATACCAGATGCTCACCAAACTGCAGACACTCTGATCTAGAAGCTTTGTTTCAGAACTTCAAAGACTGTGAATTTTTTAGTAGAACTTTCACCAGTTTTCCTAAGTCCCAGAAAAATTTTAATCTTTTGCATCCAATCTTCCAGAGACATGCTCATGAACAAGACACTAAAATGCATGATGTTTATAAAGGTTATATCATCCCAAAATTGAATAAATATGCGTTAAAGACATCTGCAGCTACTGATGTTTGGGCTTTGCATTTTTCCCAGTTTTGGATAGATTATGAAGGAACGAAAAGTGGGAAAGGCCGACCAATAAGCTTTGTGGACTCATTCCCGCTTTCACTTTGGATTTGCCAGCCAGTAAGATTTGCAAAGTCACAAAAAGAGCTTTTATCGTATAATCAGACAGCTTTGAACATTCCAAGAAGTGAATCTAGTGATCTTGCTAATAGATTGCAACGTAAAAAACTTCTAAAGGAATATTACAGCACTGAGACAGAGCCCTTGACCAATGGCATTCAAATGTCTGAGACTTCAGGAGTGCTTTCTGAAAGCTCTTCCTCTGATGCAGATGTACATGTTCTTGTCCATGTTCAAAAACATGTAAGCGTGCAGATCAATCACTACCAGTATCTTTTTTTGCTGTTTCTCCATGAATCTCTTGTATTGCTCCTGGAAAACTTAAGGAATGATGTAGAAGCAGTGACAGGAAAACCTGCAAAGCAAACAGATGTCTGCATTGGGATCCTACTGAAAAGTGCAGAAATAGCCTTACTACTCCATCCAGTGACTCAGGGAAACCCTTGTAAGTCTCCTGTTGTGGAAGAAGGAAGTCCCGTGGCATCAGAACTCTCCCCTGTGGGAAATGGGGAAGCTCTTACTTCAGAGAGTAAATTAGTTGGTAGTAAGATAGTGGAAGCTGGTATTACTAATTTTAATTATGTAAATGACTGCAAGCCTCTGAATGGTGAAGTTAATAAAGGAATTTTAATAGATCCTCTTTTGTTTAAATCAGACAGTAATACGGATTTTCAGAAAGGAATGTCATTTTCAGATGATGCATCAGATAAAGGTTTGGGAGATACAAGTGAAGGAGGAAGCAGTGGACTTTTTAGTAGAAGTGATTCAGAGGAGGTCTGTGGACCTCTAAGTGAAAAAAGTAGCTTGAATCCTAGGGATTCAGTGTCCATTCTAAATAAGAGAGAAGATTCTACTGAATTTTTCATTGATAAAGAGGATGACAGAAATATATTCTCAAATAAGTTAAATGAACAGGAAGGCACAACTGAAGGCTGTCCTAACCAAGTCAATGACTTGGAAACAGAAACTGCCTTAGAATCTGAAGAGCTTGAAATCAACAAAGACAAAGTGACTTCAGTTAAAATGTTTGCATCCCAGTCTTCATCAAGGTATAGAAGATTTAATACTAAATCAGTTTTCCTACTCTTTGACAATATTTAGCAATCTTGTTGGCCACATACTTCTAGTACTTTTAGCAGTCCAGAAGTGAACATCTAGCAGATGAAAATTTTTAAAGTACGTAGAAAGATATGCAGTATCCAGCATTCAGTGAAAGCGAAAAGGAAGCGTTAGTTAATTGATTTAAACTATTTACTTTCAGTTTAAATGTTATAAAATATGTATTGAGAAAAGTATTAACACGAATACCCAGAGGAATGCATGTTGTTTCTACATTTAGTTCTTTTTCTTGTCAAAGGATATTGAATAATCAGATTTATTTTTTTTATATCTTGCCTGGTTTAGAGCAAGTTGTTTAAGTAAATTCTATGTCTTTCCTTTAATTTGAAATAATACTTTCCTAATATTTTTATATTTTAAAGTGCTAAGCCTAAGGAACGCTGCTCATCCAACCTCCCTGCATTCTCTGTTTCTTACAAAAATATGAAGAGAAGTCCATCACAAGTCTCCCTGGATACCATCTCTATTGATAGTATGATGCTAGAAGATCATTTGATAGAGAGTGATGGAAGTGACAGTCAAAGCTTTCTGGAGAAAGGTAAGTAGGTTTAAAAAAATATTTTTAAGCAATACATGAAAATGTAGTTTGTAACTAAAATAATACTCAAAAGGATTCTAGTCCAGCAAAACCTGGATACTTTACAAGACTATTTCTGTTGCCTTCACCAGTCAGTAATACTAAGTATATTCACCATACATCATTTCAAGGGAAAATAAGGTGTGCTACTTAAGGAGTGCTACTTAACACTACTTAATTTTTTCCTCTCTTGAGGAGAGTAAGAGCATTGAAATGCTGTGTTGCAATTTTGAATTAAGCAGAACTTGTTCCCTGCTTTACTTAAAACCCATTGCTTTGACTGCAAGTATTTACTGGTTGTACCCTGAATCAGTATTATGCTTGCAGTGGTAAAGAAGCTTTCATTTTAAATGTAGATGAAAAAGAAATGGATTTTCACTAATACTCACCATGCTAGTTATCAGGCAGATAGGTTTGGTAGTCTCCTTACAGTTTGTTCCTTAAGGAGCAGTGCCTTGCTGTTTACTGTCTAACAGCATGTATTTGTCCAATTTTTGCTCATCTGTCCATCTAGTGATTAAATAATTTTCCAATGTCAGGAAATAGAGCAAGAAGACCTTATTGGTACCACTTTTCTGATAAATTCTACTTTGAATAAATAATGACTACTCTTTTTCTGTAGGATATCTCTTCAGTCTAGAGCAATAGTGAGAAGACTGCTTCACTTGCAAACCTGTAATATATTTGAATTGTAGAAGTATTCCTGTATGTGCTTATGTGGGAGTATGCCATAAAATATATTTTTCTTTTTAAATAACCTTTACATGTCTTTTTAGCTTGTTAAACAGTATTTAACTACAGGTTAAGTCTCCTTTCTAGTTGCTTTCTAGTTGTCAAGGAAACAATATCATGATTGCTCTAATAAAAATATTTGTAGCTTATTTCTCTAAACATAAACCCACAAATATTTGCTCTAAAGGCACTGTGCAGTATTTTAGATACACAACTTGAAATCTGTAACCTTTTTTTTTCTGCTCAATCAAGTTTATATTTGATTTGGAAGATTAAGAACTACTCTTCACAGTTTTTTAACAATGCATGCAGAGTGCTGTTTTGATTTTGTCACTATATTCTGCTTTACTTGTATAGCATCTAGAACTTTGAACTCTGTGTAAAGAGGAATGGATTTGGCTGTTCAATCACAAATATTTGTTTAATAAGCCATTCAACTCATCTTAAAAAATGAGTCAATGTACGCATACAGTAACAAACACTGACTTTATTCTTAATGTAGGAATGATTCAGGTTATGCTATGCTAACTTTCCATTTTTTCTGATGTATATATGGAAGGTATTACAGCCACAAACTATCAAAGCCCATCAGAAAATGCCCATGAAGGAGGCACAGTGATTGAAAATTGTGAAGGGTCATCTCCAGATGCCATGAGCGCTGCTTCAGAGAATGCCCATGAGACCAGTGAAGAAATGGTAATATTGTACTCCATTAGAATATATGCTTTATTAACTTATACCTTAAAATAGAACTAAAATGATTGTTTTAGAGGTGATTTTTTGACTAGTTTTGGCAGCTTTTGTTAGTGCATTATGTGAGCCTACAGATCTAGTACACTTGTGTTAAGTACAAATGGAGATTGCAATCCAAGTTACATTGAGCAATCTCTTTGTTACCTTCTCTATAACCACTGCTGAGAAATGACAGCAACCACTTAAAAATGTCAGAAACCATTTATGCTTTAGTTGAATGATATTTAAAATGAGCTTTTTATCATCATTACCATGTATAGGTAAGAGAAAGCACCGTTAACTCTGACATATCTAATATGAATTTGTTTCCTAAGCACTGGTAGCATTTTGTAGAATTTTCAAATAGAGTGTAATAAGGGTGCTGCGGGGCCAGATCAGAGATGCCTCTTGTCCCAGGATTATGCCAGGACAATGCCCAGAGTTTAGAGAAGGTTATAAGACTAGCCATGTAGAGAGAGATTCCTTGCCTGAAACACCATGCAGGGTCAATTTTTTTCATCTGCCTATGTATTTATTCCATGCTGATCCTGGTCCTAATCAATGCTTCTCAAATTGTGTTCTATCAGTTAAGGTCATGAACTGGAAACCTAGGACTATATGGGCCCAAAGGAAGACAGTGAATTTACTGAAATATCTTGCATGCTTGCTGACTTATTTTCCTTTTCAGTAATGTTAGTCATGTAATCCTACCTTTGCTTTAAAATATTTGTGGATTACTTTCATTTTTTAAAAATAATTAAAAAAACACAGCTCACTTGAATTATTGGTTCCTTTTAAATGAATTCTCAATCACCTGTGCATATAGATAATATGGAAAAAACATAATTCATTCAGATTGTTATGCAAATACATTTTAGCATATTTTTCTACCTGTAGACTGTAACTAAAAAGCCATTAGAAAAATAAGCCCAAAACAGTAGTAATGATGATGGACATGCACCTTCTGATACCAAAGCTAATTTAAAACTGACTTCTTTTAAAGAAATACTGCCACCCAATAAATATAGAAAAAGGGCTGACTACTCTGCAGATAGCCAAAGTTTAGTACCCTCTCCTGGCTCTTTAACCTGGTCTGATTCAGCACCACAAATGCTTGGTTGTGCTTGTGATATGGGTAAAGTTGAATGCAGCCTTAGGAAATTTCAGGTGTCACATAGATCATGTGCTTCTCTGTCAGAGTGGGAAAAGTCTGTCTCACTTCGTAGCTTTTCTAGCCAATTCTGAATTAGTGTCAGTGGGTTATAAATACAAGTGTCTGTCTTTGGACAATTGAATATTATGAAGCCAAAATGAAAAGAAGAAATGAGAAAACGTTGTGCTTTTCTGTGAGCAAGGATTTTGGATACAAAGGGATTTGTGACAGAAAAGGTTTAGACAGACCCTAGAAAAAATAACCACTATAAATTCATTTTATAATCTTATATTGTTTTATCTTGGCTTTATTGACAGATGTCTGTTGTGGTTTTTCAAGTATTTGGTGTTAATGGTGAAATTGACATCAGGGGTGAAGACACAGAAATATGCCTACAGGTCAACCAAGTGATACCAAATCAGTTGGGAAACATTGGTGTTCGACACTACCTGTGCAACAGAACTATTGGTAAGAACTACCAATTTAGTGTTGTGAAACAGAAGCTGGAAATAATTGTTCTAAGTAAATAAAAATGCAAACACAGTTTTATAGTAGTTCAGTAGTATCCCTTTTTATGCTGGTTTAGAACTCTGATTTCTTTCCTGCTTACCATACATTAAAAGAGAAGAAAATAAATAAATGGAACCGTTTATTTATTACTGTGTGGGTAAAAAAAATGCATTACATTGAATTCTGGTCATTAGTTTGCTTTTTAAAAAATGAAGTCGGTTCTATTATGTGCTGGTTTTGGCTGGGGTGGAATTAATTGTCTTCATAGTGGCTGGTAGGGGGTTATGTTTTGGATTTTGCTTTCCCTATTAAACTGTCTTTATCTCAACCCACAAGTTTTCTGGCTTTTACCCTTCCTGCAGTCCTGCTGGTGAGGGAGTGAGCGAGCGGCTGTGTGGTGCTTGGCTGCTGGCCGGGGTGAAACCATGACGCGTTACACTGCGTTATTGTTTTGTGAAGGTGGAACTCCCTTATGTCCCTAATAATACTTTGCTTAATGTACCTTTGTTTGAAGAGCTGTTCCTTTTTTTCAAGATCTGTTTTTCTAGATTAAATTACACCCACAGTTTAAACAAACTTACAATATTTGGTTTAAGAAAACTTTAAAAATTATTCTCTATTAGGAAAGACTAGCTGAGGACAGACCACCAGTTTGGTTTGGTTTTTTTTTTGAAGGGGTGGTGGTGTTTGTTTTGTTAAACTTGATAGAAACACAGAGTGTAGTTTCCTGCCAGACATTTGCACAACTAGATCAACCAGTGTATTGTCTGAGCTGTTCTTGGGCATGAGTGCAACATATACATTCTTTGCCAGAAAACCAAGTTCTCATACAGTGAGGTTCTTTCCTTGGCATGAAGTATTGGTGTGCCACTTCATGTCTCAGTTTTCTTTGCTCTCCTCTGCCAGCCTTCCACATGGATTGCTGGTTGCCAGCTCTGTTGCACCACAGGGTTTTTGGGCAGATCCCTGATGCACCTGCTTCTAGTTCATCTCTTTTCCCAGGAAATAGCTGTAACAGCTGTTGGCTGCCATGTTTTATTTCAACCTTCTAGCAGCATGGATTTTGTTCAGGAGGTCATGCTTCAGCTTCAGAGGTGCCACAGCCTCTGATGCCCAGGCTAAAGAACCAATTTACTGGTCAGCTGAGCTGTTGCCAACAGCTGCTGCCTGGAGCAGCTGTCCCACCATATTGTATTCAAGTATCAGGGCAAGTAGGAGGTCCAGCAGGGAAGACTTATGGCTGACCTTCTGTTCTTACAGCAGGCAGATTGATTTCTGGTTATCTGCCATATCTTTTGTAAAAGCTATAGGGAGTAAACAGTATGAACATATCACCTTCCTGCTCTCGTGTGTGCTCTACAACTAGAACCTGCTTCCTCCGGTTTAGCTGATTATGAGAGGCTTATGCCCTGGTTGATTATTTTGTAGACAAAAGGTTATAACATGATTTGGATCCCCAAATACTTCCTTCCTCTTTCTGATGGGTACCTGAATGGGTGGGCCAACACAACTTTTTTTTACCTTGCTGGTCACTCTTGATTCTGTGATGTACATCTCTCCACCGTAGGGGTGTGCTTTCTGTACTGAGTCAGGAAATCTTCTGCAGCCACTGCTGCTTCCCATCTCCTACATTTATTCTATTAGAAGAACAAAGGGGGAAAAAGCTTGAGAATCAGATCAAAAGAAAACCATTTAAATGAGTTAACAGTAACAAAATACCATTAAAAGAACAAGGGAGCAAATGTGTATGATAATATCCCACTAGAGGCAACTCTTCCTCCATGACATTTAATAAAACTTAAAGTGCTGCATTAACAATTGTAACCAGTAAACTGAAGAACCATGAAAAGCAGTGAATACTCAAGTTATAATTACAGTCTATGAAGGTGTTCTGGGTGAAAATAACCATTTAAAACCTACTATACTGTTAATGCTGTAGATGTAGAAAGGGAAAAATGTGCCTAAAATCTGGAGTAAGTTGAGGGCAATGTGGCAACCCTGCAATTCCCTGCAGGCCTGGATGCAGGATTATGCCTTTATCAGATCTTGTCTGGCAGCAGTAACAAAAGAAAGGGGGATGGAATGTGGAAGAGGTACTGTGGGAAGGATAGTGCTTTTACTGAGACCTTGACATGCTTGTGAGAAGGGAACAGCAGTTCATAGCAGCTTCCAAATTGTTTAACGCAATTTTTACTCCATCTTCTGTTGACTCTCCCCTTTCAAATAACTAAGATTGGCTTAATGACTGAGATTGAATGTGTGATCTTTTCCTCTGCTGTTTTTCTGCACTTTGGAGTCTCCCAGCAATGAAGCAGGCATTTTCTGGTGCAGAAATGTTTAATGCACATACTGCTTATTTCTTTATCTGTATTTGTGGGAAGAATATAAATCCTTGAGGGAAACAAGTTTTCCCAAACCAATTGCAGAGATCTCTTGAACAGAGTGGTCATTGTTCTTGCATCTGGAGAGTTGCCCTTCTTCTCCAGGACTGTTGGTAGCTTATTTGCTTCTGTTTGGGCTAGAGCCAAAAGAAGTGCCTGATACTTGCAGTGTGGGTATTTTTTTGTTAGGTTGGGTTTTGAGGTGTTTTGTTGTTGTGGTGGTTTGGTTTTTTGTTGTTGTTTGGTTTTGTTTGTTTTGTTTTGTGTG
This sequence comes from Empidonax traillii, assembly GCF_003031625.1. Taxonomy (NCBI): domain Eukaryota; kingdom Metazoa; phylum Chordata; class Aves; order Passeriformes; family Tyrannidae; genus Empidonax; species Empidonax traillii. Next base: position 135,787 of record NW_020955365.1, on the reverse strand, counting down.
GGTTTTTTTGGGGTTTTTTTTGGAGGAAGAATATGAGTTTTAGCAGTTCTTAAAATTTGGAAGGACTGAAGGATGGAGTCACGGCTGCTGGTGTTGTGGAAACCTCTATTCACAGAGGTAACAAAGGGAAAGATCCTGGTTCACAACAGAGGCTGAAGGTTCTTGTGTTCATTTACAGTTCTTCTCATTGGTTTTTTGTTGGCCCAGACTGACAATGCGTCTATCTGCTCTCACTCTAGTGTCAGTAGATAAGTGCATATGTCCTGACTCACTGCTGTGCCAGGTTGTCCATGAGAACTGGGCACTATACAGAAAGAGGAACCCAATTAATCTACAGATATGAAAGCAAAATAATTACTTTGTCAGGCTGCTGTAGCTCTAGGCGGTGTCTGTTGCATGCTGAATTGACATAATTCAGTTGATTTTACTTGAATTAGTTTCTTGAGTTATCTTTCAAGTTTCAATGCTTGCTTTTGTATAGTTACTGAGATTATGGTTTTTGTCTTACAGATAATTTCTATAGGTTAGCCATCATAGTGACCAGATGACTTGAGAATCCCATGGTGTAGTTTTGTCTGGTGGTGAACCTTCTTTTTTGTACAAGAAATGGATACGACTTCCCCCACAGTCTGGTTACCTTAAATTATTGTATAACATATAATGTAACAGATTTTTTAAAATGTTTTTTAGAACTTCATAGTTGAATGTTGCAGTTGTCCTTACTGATTCGAGATGATGAAATTAAGAAACTGCCAGGGGTTTTTTAAGGTTCAAATCTACTGCCACTCAAAAAAATGGAACTACGTTCTCCATCTTACTGCATTGCTACTTATGTTTTCTGAGTCAGGAAACTCAGCCTTTCCAAGAAAATGTTTGCTCTCCTGAGAGAACTGATTGAAATATTTTTGTGAATTAGAATTTAAGGAATTAGTGGAAAAGTACGCAAAATAGTTGCTTTTCCATTGTCAAGGCACCAAGGAAACACAAATTTTTTGTGGATGGTGATACTGCTGCCTTGTCCGTTCTGTTGTCACAGAGAGGTACTAGTTCTTGTATGTATTCTTAGTTTATTTTTTGTACTTTGAAGTAACATGCTTGGAAATTTGCTCTGAAGTTGTGTATTTGCAATGCTGCCTATTGCGGATAATACTTGTAAAGTACTTTTTGGAAAGCCAGTTTGACAATAGAGACAGAAATAATTACATCATAACTGCTTTTTTTTGTACATTGCTAAATTTTAATGCAAATTTGTTTTCCTTTTGCAACAGGTTCTGACTGTAAATCTGTGGCTGGACCTGTTAAGTCATCACCTGAAATTAGTCTGAGATGGGAAAACGGTCCTAGTGCTGTAGTGCATTCACTGCTAGCTGTAAAAAATGGTTTTCTTCAGTGTCATGTGGAGAACTTCAGTGCTGAATTTCTAACATCTTCCCTTACAAACATTCAGCATTTTCTAGAAGATGAAACTGTTGCAGAAGTGATGCCTATGAAGATAAAAGTTTCTAATGCAAGGATTAATTTAAAAGTATGTTAACAATGAGATATTTGGCTGCATTTAAAAAACTGTGTTCTTATTTCTTTGATGATAAACTACTAATCTGGATACAGTTAACTTCAAAGAAATTGCTATCATACTCTGGAACGTCTTTAAATAGCACTAAAACAATTTAAAAATCCATAGATTTGGTTAGCTCTGTGGTATGCCTAGAGGGGAATTATCTGCATGACCAAGCTATTTGTATGAATTAACATTTTATACTTCTTCCTCCTCTCCCAAGTCTCTCTTGTAGAGTGACAGTGTCTGGTAATTCTGTATGTAAGGGATACCAAGCTTCTAGAGGCACAATGTAGGTTTTCCTGGTCCAGCTTTTTTGCTCAGCAAAGTAGTGGTTTTCTAATTGCAAGCCATGGATTTTAACAGTCATTTCGTTCTCCGGCTTGGAGGATAGTTCTTGCAATGAAAGTTCAGTACAAAAGAAGGAAAAAGGTTACAGAATTCCAGTTCAAATCACTTATATACTGTGTCTTACAACCCAGATTTCATGTTCTGCTCTACCTAGAAACAGATACTAAATAATGCAAGCTTTTCTCACCGCTGTAGTTTAAAATAGCAACATTAAGAGGACACTCCTGCTAAACTCTCCTAGGGGATTTTCTTTCAGCCACGTAAAGGAGATAATGAGTTCTGTACTGCACAACCATTGAACATAAAGATAAGGACACTTTTTTGGGGGGTGTGGAACAACAGTAAGACAAAGAAACTGAAAGAAAATTGTGCTATCACTTTGGAAAGTAATTATCACCCATATAAACTCTGAAAAAAGGGAGGACTGGAAGAGCAGCTTCAGTTCTACATCTGAGCCTAAGGCCTTGATTCTACTAAGATTATTCTTGATTGGAAGGACAATTGTTACCTCTATCCTGTTCTATTCAAACTGCATCAGTATTCCTTCCCTCAGTGATACAGCCTTTCCATCCCCTGAGGATCCTTAGGCACTCCTAGAGAGATGTTTTTACTACAGGATTAGCACAACTACTTTGTTTAAAGAGCTGTGGATCTGTTCCTCAGATTTCAGTGTATCACAAACGTGAATGCCCAAATGCAAATAGTCATTTGCATTTAAAACCAGGATCGTGTTGGGTTATTGGCAAGAAGGCAGACTTAAGCAAAATGTTCTTGAGAAAGCAGCTGCTTGAGGTGGGGAATGTACATTAATAAACTGGCAACAAGAGTCTCCTTGGCAGCAAAAACACTGAAGTGCACTCGCTCAGCAGTGCACACAAGGCATGGTGAAGTTATTCATGACGGTTGACAAACTGCAATTTGACATACAGATGATTGATTTCTATATAGTTGTTGGGTAATAAGGAGTGAGAGGATATGGTTCAAATGTTTGCCGTGTTGTCTATTTGATATAATGTGTTCTTCTATCGTTTCTGCATGAGACAGTGCAGTGTGTTTTATGGCAGGGCAAGAATTTAAGAAAGATTATTTTCTTGTGTGCATTTTCTACTGCAATCTTGATGCTGTTTCAAGAAACTTTGGAAGTTATATCTCAACATCTTTGTTGGTATGCATTTAATGCTGATATGTATAGTTTGTGATTATATTGTCTGCGTTACTCTGCTTGACAGGGATAATGGACTATAAAGACTTCCTAGGGAGACCCCAAAGAAGTAATTTGTGAAGTTCCTCTTCTGTTGAGTACAGTAATATAACTAAAATGCAGCTGGTGGCATCCCAAGCTAAATTCTAAAAAGACAAAGTCTGCTCAAGAGTGATAGCTCTACCCATTCAGTCCTTAACTAGTTCAAGGGAAAATCAGATACTATATAGTGCAGGCTTCTTATCTCTGACTCAGAAGGCTCCTGAGCTAAAGAATGTCTTGAGTTGGGATATAATCTTATTGAGATGCCTGTGAAAACACTTTGAAGTATTTTAGTCAGACTATATATTGAGTTCAGCAGACTTATTCCACAGATAAATTTGAGCCTTTAATACGATCCCTGGGGGAAAAAAATGGAGGCAAAGTTTAGTGGAGATCCTGTTAGAAAATTCTACTCTGAAATGTTCCCTTTCAAGTTTCATTAAATCCACTTATGTTTAAATGAACATCCTAATTAGCTATTTTGATTTTCTGGTAAACTCATTTTTGAATACATGTATTTTTTTAGGATGATAGTCCACGTGAAAATCTCAAGGCATTTGAGGTGGTACCCATAAAGCTGCATATTGACATACTCTGGATAGAAAGAAATGATGATGGCACTTTTGTCATTAGAGGTTTGTATAATCCTGCACCTTCATATCTCAGTTTTGTAATCTTACTGTTATTTCCTTTGTGCATACATGTGGCTAATAATGAAAAGGTAACTGATGATAATTTGTGGAAGCTCTTGTTGCTAGATGCCTTAATTCTAGGTGTTGTCACATAGAGGAAAATTACCTTTTGGAACAGTATATTGGCTGTGATAACCCACAGCTGAATCTACCTGAGAGAAATAAAAATATGCATACAACATCATCAGGAAATGTTTCATCAGTGCATAGCACTTCATCATGATAACTTTAGGGTTCCTTTGAGTAAAAACCAAAAACAAAAAAAAAATTCATTTCTTTACAGATTATCAGAATGGTTACCATCTTTGTGGTTTTGTGTAATATTTATTTTGTAAATAAAAGACTATTTAAGAAGTGCAAGTAGCAATTTCCAGTTCTGTGTATCACAGTGCTGTCCTGGCAGCAGGTTGCACTGAGATTTGCGTTTAGAACAGTGATTTAATATTGTACTTTTCATAGAACGTGTATGTGCTTGCAGGATTGGGGTTTTTTTACATGCATGGGCAAATACTAAATACTCATAACAAGGCAATACATATAGAGCTGGAACTTTACTGTTGTCTTTCACAGATATGTCAAAGAATCATAATCTAGGTTGGAAGGAGCCTCTAGAGGTCATCTGGTCCTACTCCTAGCTCAATGCAGGGGCAGATTAGATCAAGTTGCTCAATGCCCTGTCCAGGCAAGTTTTGAGCATCAAAAAAGGATACCACAACCTACCATAAGTAATCTGTCCCAGTGTTTGCCACTCTTACGGTTATTTTTGTTTTGGTATTGTGTAATTGGAATTTCCTTTGTTGCAGCTTGTGTCTATTGCCTCCTGTCTACCCTCTCAGACAGAGGTGCTTGAGCACTTGCCAAGCACCTCAGGGATGTCTGGTCCACCTTCTCTATACCCTTCCACTAGGCAGGCAAAGGTGGCATTAAGATCATTCCACAGCCTTCTCATCTTCAGATTTGACGAGTGCATGTTGCTGGGCCCCTCATTTGTACATCATGTGCTCTTGCCACAGTTATGTTGGTGGTCCTCTGCTGTCACTATCTATACTTTCTCACACTAGGGAATCCAAAACTGGATCCAGTATTCCAGATGTGGTCTCACTGGTGTGGGTATTGGGGAATAATAACTTCCTTCATCTTGCTACCTATACCCTTGCTAGTACAGCCTGCATGTTCCTGGTTTCTGTTGTCAGAGTTCACTGTTGACTCATGATAAAGCTTGTTGACCAAGGCCTACAGGTCATTTTGGGCAATTTTGCTTTCTGTCCAGTTGGTTCCTAACCTGTAGCAGAGCAAGAGGTTATGGACTCTCAGCTGCAGGACTTCACACTGGCTTCAGCTCAACTTCATGAAGCTCCAGTCAGTCCATCTCTCCAGCCTGGCCAAGTTCCTCGGAAAAACAGCTTTGCCCATCAGTGTGTCAGTCACCTACCCTTCAATTTGGTGGAGTTCACAAAACTGCAGGGTGCACCCACCCTTTCATCCAGGTCCCGAATATGTTAATCCAGCAGTATGCAATGTATTGTATGACTTGAGGAAGGCTGAGAATGTATGACTTGAGAGGCTGCAGGGTGATCTTAATGCCCCCTTCATCCACCTGATGGGAGGGTATATCAAGGATGGACCAGACTTCTCAGAGGTGTGCTGTGGCATGATTTGCTTGTATTTTAATTTTTGCACGTTATCTAATGCATTGTGTGAGTTCTTAAAGATGTTCAATGTATTTTGCTCATCTTTTTATACTACACATTGAAAGTTTCGTAATATAGTTAGAAAATAGTTTTAAGGTTTCTTTTAGCTCGTATTTTTTTCCCTTTTTGCTGAAGTGCTCTGATCCCTATACTTGTCTTGGACTGCTCAGGTACAGTGACTTCAAAGGCATAGGTCAAATGCCATCTGCACATCAGTGATACATGTCTGTAGTGCTACATTTTTTGAGTTCTCATGTGGGTGTGGTGAGAGGAGGGGGTAATGAACAGAAAACTCTTGTTTTGAAGGAAATGTTTAAAAAACAAAACAGTCACAGAGTATTTTTTAGACTACTGAGAACCCTGACCCTCACTTCTCCTCTTGTTGTACAGGAGTGTATTTTAACAGATATTATACTACACTTCAGTTACAAATGCTAGAAAGTTTCTTTAATGCTAAGTAAATAAAGTTATTATCTAATTTAAAAACTTGATCCTGCAGGTTTATCTCACTGTGTCTTCAAACGTAAATGCAGTCTTCAGAGAGACATGCAGACAGTATATTAATAGTAATATTAATAGTTCTCAAACTTCTCATTATTCAGAGTGCATATTCTGTGGTAAATGTGTTTATTTCCTTTAGGCTGGAAGTTACATATTGCTCCTTCCCTCCTTCCTTCCTTTTCTCTAAAAGGTTATGAGTTTTATTTTTTTTAATTCTTAAATTTGATTTTGAGAGGTAAATATAAAAGCACTTAATATCATAAGTATATTTGGTTTAGGAGTTTTTTGTTTTGGACTGATAAGATTCAATCTTAAAAAAAATTTGACAAAACCCCTATGCACTATTTCTGTGATACAGATAATCAAAAAGTAAATGATGTGTCAAAGATGAATTCAAGCAGTGAATTGCAGCAAGCAGCGGAACCTGTTGGACGTAAAACAAAGGACCAAGCCACGCAGATTACTTGTGAAATTCCCAGGCCTTCTAAATCAAGCAGGGATTCAGATGACTTCCTTAAAAATGAGGTATTAAGAACTGATTTTTTACTTCCCCCTGCCCCCTCAAAATCATCTTACAATCCTTAATCATCATAACTGTTAGGTTATCTGGGGGTGGGATATACTTCTGTTTAGAAATCTGTTTAAGATGGAAAATATGGATCACAGATAATACAGTATGGCTCAGCAATTTAATACTGCTTTCTAAATAGGGTAGTAATACACTGCACACCGATTCTTTTTCTTTACATCAGAGAGAGTTCTATAAGGGAGTTTTCTTCTCCCCATCTCCCTCATCCCTGTGCAACACAACTGCTAAACACAAGGGACTAGGCTGTTTAGTTTACTAATCTATCAGTCATATCTGGGTTTTGAATTGATGATGACAGAACACATCCACACATCCATTTGGTTTTCTACTGGGTAAGAACCTGTTCCTGGAGCTCAGAACCTGGGGTCATTTCCACTCCACTCCAGAATGGAAATAGCATAGCTAAAACACTGATTATCCTGCCTTTTGAGCTAATTGCATCAACTCTCTCTATACACTCATTGACTGGGAATCAGTTGCAATTGACTCAGCCCCAGCAAGCCTCGGCCCAGGAATGAATGTGAGCATATGGTATTTTAAAGTTACTGTGATGGAAAAAGGTGTCAGTATGCAGGAATACTAATAGCTTTCTCTTCTCACCCAATCATTTCAGCTTATTGAAGAAAATGAATGTCTCAAACGGGAACTAGCTAAAGCCAAACTGGCTCTTGCTGAGGTCCAAATGGAAAAAGATGCCCTGCTTCATCACATGAAGAAGATGAATGTTGATCATCAGTAGGACAGTGTTCTGGCAGTGCAAGAACATCAGAACTTCAGGTGATCGTGGCATCTAAAATACTGTCTGTAAATCACTTGAAGATGTGGTTATTTTTTTGGTCACAGAAAAAGTTTTCTCATTACAAAAAAGAAATGTTTGTGAACTAGGTACTATTCTGAACTTTTCATTAAACGTCGTAACTTTTTTCAGCTCATTTTAAACTCAATTGACTTTGGAGAAATCAGTTTGTACTGTACTTTATTAATTTACAAATGAAAAAAATCGTATCATCTACTTTTATTATTATCAAAGGAAGTGTTATTTTTAAAATGTTTTCTGAAAAGTGGATGGCTCAGCTGTGAAAGAAGGTGTACCACATGTACCACGCCTCACTAACAAACTGCACCTCTGTTTGTTAAAGATATGTTGTTTGATTGTTACCAGAAGGTATCTATACAAGATGTTACATTTGCACTATGATGATATGGGCTAGATCCTCTAGAATAGTATAGCTACTGAAAATTAAAATACCAGCCCTAAACTGGCCCTAAATTCAGTGTAATTTGCCCAGAGAGGATTTTAAGAATAATCCTCTGGTGCTACAGACTTCCCTATATTGTTTCCATATGTGCTCCTAAAATACCACAGTAAATGCTGGAGAATTTCAGTAAGAGGGCATACTATTGGGCTTTCCTCCTGCCTGAAGGTCCACTGTATCTGTACAGCTGATATAATTTAGACATACACACTTTTTACTTTTCCTCTCTCTGTGATGAGGATATAGCCCTGCACTAGGATCCAGCCCTTTGTGACAGGTGAGCTTTGAGCCATTTTGTATGCACGTCTGATTTCTGCACAACTCATCAGACATGCCCAAGGATTTGGTTCAATGTACTTAAATATGTAATGTCAGTGCTTGTGAGGGGGGAAAATCCTACAGGGATTTATTAATTGTATATTGCTTTTTTTTGATAAAAAAGCTGTAGAGAATCACTTAATTACCCAATGAAATTGTGGGATTACATGAAATGTAATTATACAGTTTAAATTATGGGTGATTTGTACAAATTGAATAATAACTTTCAGCTAAAAACTGGTACAGATGGATAAGTAAAAAAGCACAACACTGTAAAATAGAGAATATAAGAGTGTGCTTCTAAACAATTTAAGAAACAACATATAAAACTATAGATGCCTGTAAGAGATTGTCTTTGCTAGAAGTAAAAATAACTAGTGACCTTGAATCTGACAACTGAAAATCTTTTAATTGCTACCACAATTGTTTCTGCTCCTTCGGATGTTGGATGGAAGTTGTGTTTGTAGATATGCAGGCAAATTTCCTGAAGTATTTAGTATCCTGTAGTTTGACTTTGGGTATGCAAGCTGTCAAACTAGTTTTAATTAAAATGATTTTCATTAAAACTTTTTGAAGGACACATAATTTGCACTGCTGAAAATAGTTATTGAAAGTGTGTAGATTCTAATGAAGAACTCTGTGGAAGAACTGGTTCAGGCACTATTTTAAAGCCTGCCTTATGAACCCTAGTTGAAATTCCCCTTAATGCCCATGGAAATTTTTATTTTATTATTCTGAATAAGATGAAAAAATATACATACAACGTTTCTATAGAGAAATTAAATATTTGTATTTCAACAGTTATTTAAGACAATACAGTATTAAATAGGAGTGGTGCAATTTCACATAATTACATTGTCAGATTCAGGGGAGTATTTCTCCACTGGTTTAATTCTGGTTGGTACTATTAAAGTAATTCTTACTTGGTTTATCCTTGCCAAGATCTAGTTAGAATTATTCTGAAGAAAGGAATGTATAGAGCGCTTAGTAGCATGTTGCTAGAATATTACATTGAAAATTGTCTAATTTTTAAAAAGAAATAAATAGCAATATCAAATGCCTGTCTTTATTACAGCACAAGCTAATACCTGCTTCTTTTGAGAAAAGCCAAACAGAAATCAAACTCAAAACAATAGCCCAAACCAGCCCTTCTCAGATGTTGAAATTCAGGGTATCACTTCCTAGCACTTGGTTATAACTGAATACATTTCTACTTCATGGCAATTTTGCAGTAATGAGCATCATATGTGCACAGTTCAGAAGAGCTGGGTGTGTTTGGCTGTGAGCTTGACAACACTGAGAATGATAGTACTGTGCCACTCCAAATGAGTTTTGCTATTGAAAAATATGCAGAGGCAAAGTAATAAATTAACTTTTGAAAGTGCATTTAGGTTATACTAAACATAGCTATGAAAAGCCTCAGATTAAAAACAAAAAAAAGGCTTAATTCATCCTCAGGGCTCTGCCAGTGGACATAACCTCCTTAAGTCCCAGATAGGAAATGTTGTGCAATCAGTAGAGCTTCTTGAATGAATCACTGCTTTTATTCTGCAAAGAACTTGGAGAACTTCAGTGTATACTGCAAACTGACTCCAGAAGTCCTGCAGACAAGCTGTTAGCAAGTTTTATTTTATATTTTTTGGAAATTTAAACTGGTCTACACTCATTAGCTTGTTTAGAAATCCTGTTTTAATGCCTAATAAGGCTTTCACGTTAGCTCACCTTGAAGAGGCTGAGCCCTTTCCCAGGCTTGTTCACTGAATCATTCTGGCACACGCTGTTCCAGTTCTCACTAACTCTTACCATTGTTGGTAAGCACCAGTTTTAAATCAAAATTATGTGGCTTTACAGTGTTACTTATAAAAAGCCTGTTAGAGAGGCAGCTTTGTGGAGATCACACCTGTTCTCTGATGTCCCTGTTCCCTGGATTAAGCCGACCATGGCTGTTGGTGCAGGGGACCATGGCACTGGCTGAGAGGGAATTGCCTTTCCCCTCCCCCACCGCTCCTGCCTAAGTCCTTTATTTCCCATCCCTTTAGCCATGTCTGTTTGTACACTGCCTCCCTTTGGAATTTACCTGGGAGTCTTAAACTGGGATCACAATCGATCTCTAAAGGATAACTCCTAGCTACAGAACACTTCCTACAGTCTGACATGATAATGGTTACCTTTATTCAAAATAATTTTATAATAAATGTAAGGGGAATGTGATAATAAAGGTAAAGACTTTATCAAGCATCTACAATTCCAAGAGTACAAAATGTATGTAAGGTATTGCAGAAGCAAACTCCCCACAGTGACCAGATTTCAGGTAAGTAATGATGAGGAAAATGGTTTCTGTATGAAAAAAAAGTGCTTGTCTAGTTCTTAAAACATTCATCACAAAATGCTTGAAGTAGATTTTCAGCTCACTGTTGCCATCTGCAAACTTTAAAGAGTACTTCAGATTCCAATTCAGCTGTTGATATAATTCAATGTCTTCTTATCTATTGTAGGCACAGAACATGACCTTGCTAATATGTTAAGTACCAATGAAATTGTGGGCACTTGCTGTGAAATTCACTAATTCATCCCTCACAGTAGGAAAATGAGTTTTTGACAGCCCTGCAATACAACTTTATCTTTTTTTAATTCCAACCCCTGCCACTTCACTTTTGCTGACTAGCTTTTGAATAGCGGCCCCATTTCCTCTGCCTGGGTGAAGATACCTGTCAGTGTGAACCTAGTGGCAGGCTCTGTAGTGCTGAAGCACATCTCTCATGTCCTGAGGCTAACACGTGGTTTCGAGTGGTGCAGGCACCAAACGCTGTGTTCAGCTGCACTCTGTTTAATTCTGTGGCGGTGCCTCTCCTCATCTTGTACTGCTTAGTAATCACACGGAACCTGAAAGCAAGAACAGCACAAAGATCACGCTAATCAGTATTAAGGGATGCAAAACTTGTATAGGAATAGCGGTCTTTGCTGAAGGAACAAAGCTCTATTTCTCAATAAAATCAAGAAAAAGTGTAAATCATAAGATTGATAGTACATAGAAGCTGGGTAGTTACAGCTCTAGGTATTTTTAGCATGCTTATATAAAAAAACACAATTTTAATTACGAAATATATTTTGAACACTTTAAAATTAATATTTAAAATACTTTTGCAACTTACAGCTTTTAAATATTGTAGAATGCCTTAAATATTATAGAATGTGTCACACTACTTGCTAGCTGAAAAACGTTGTAGGAATTTTTAAAAATCAACATAAACTCTTGATAGCCTTTGTTCTCACCCAAAATAAGGGGTAAATTTTGCATCCTAAAGAGATGAATCTTTCATATTGCCAGCTACTTAAATGGGTAAATATTAACTTTTTTAAAAGATCATTTTAGTTTTGTCTACCATTGCCCAAGCCATCCCTAAATTAAAGTATCTGTATTTTCTTATTTTTTTCCCTATCTCCTGCCTTCCCTTTAGTTGCCATCACCCATTTTCAAATGAGCAGAAGTGAAATATGCATATTTCCTAAAGCTTTCAATCATGCAATCTCAGTATGAAATCTTGCATTGTCTAATTTCTGAAAGTATTGTTTTGGAAGTAAAATTAAGATGCACTTATGCCATATCTTCTGTGAGAGTAAGCTGGTAGTTTGTGGAGTGTAATGCTTGAACTGGTTAATGCAGTTCTCCTAGGACAGAGTATGCTTGAAACCATCATGATTTAATTTGAGTTAGATAATTGGTAAGTAATTTAAACATTTGACAGAGACATGAACAAATGAGCACTTCAGAAGTGGTAGTCTGAGCCAGCAATCACTGAATAAAGAAGCAGCTTATCTAGGGAACAAATCTGGATGTCTTCATATTGTCTGCAAACCACAGTACACCATTACCATGGAAGGTGCAACTTTTATAAGTACTTTTATCAGTGTAATTATATTGTTCTAGTAACTCGGAGTTTTTCAGCACTGGAAAGATAACTTTGCAACGAGAATTACCATATTGCAGTCTATGATGGTTCACGTTTTACTGGGGAGAAAAGCCGTGCTTAACCAGTTCTCAGAATGCGCATGTTTTAGTTGCTTTTCGTTCAAAACCGCGACTGGGGCAGAGCGCTCCTCCCGCCGCCGCCGCTTGGTGGCAGTGCGGGAGTCACTTGTGCTCTCATTTTCCCTGGGTACCAGCGCGCCTGGCGCCCTCACCCATCAGCTGCCGCATCGCAATAGAAAATGTCAGGGTAGAATCTGGTGTTGTTATAAATTTTTGATGCTTAATCTCATGATTTTTTTTTTCACTTTTAATTTGGATAGTTTATCATTTTCTCTACCGCCTTCTTTATGGCACACTTCCTTTTTAAATAAATCACATGAACTGCCTGAACAGTGTTAGAAGAAAGATTTTCTTCCTCCCTTTAGCTTTAAATAAATTCTTAAAGCATATTTTTGCACATATTTTTCCTTTTATGGTAAAATGTCTATCAGATTATTTTGTCCTCCATCATTATCTGTTAAAAGTTTAGAATTATTTTGTCTGGTTTTCCTGTCATTGTATAGATGCACAACTCCGCCTTGAAATCAACAATTTATTTGTTCAGTTTTCTTGCTAACTAGGAAAAACCCCTCATTTTTAATAAACTGAGCATATAGAGAGGTTTTCTATATTTCTTTGGGAATAACCAAATGTAGTGCTTTACAAATGCTCACCTTCACCAGATGGTAATCTAACAAGATAGTTTATATTAACACTATAGTGTGTGGTAAGTGATCTGGAGTTACTTCTTTTTATATCCTGTTTGGCTATTCAGATACTAAGGCAGAATGACTAAGCAGAGAGAAAAGCATTCTATATAAAATTTACTGTAAGAATGGGGTCGCTTAATTTTGTCAATAGCAGAGAAAGCAGCTGTCTCTTCATTCCTCTGGAATCTTGATGTGGTTTGTTCCTTCCACTTATTAATTATATTTCTAACAAGAGACTGCAACTCAGGTATGATGGAGAGTTTTTTAAGGTCTCATTTTGCAATGCCACATACCAAAGCATGTTGCAGAATATGACAATATACTGGACACCAACACAATCACAACCACTTACCTGAACGGACTTTGATGTAGAAATGAGGCTTCTCTGCTTAAACTTAGCAGGAAGATAGCAAGAAGACTCCGGAAGTATCATTTCCTTCTAACACATGAGATCTGATATTTTTGCAATATTCACACCTCCCCCCCCCAAAAAAAAAAAAAATCATCTATTTAGACTTTTTGAGTATATACATATTTGGAAATATTTAAACAACAGCTTTTTAAAAAACTTATAAAAAATACATCACTCCCAGCATTTCATTTCCTATCCAGAAGTAATGTAAGAAATACGGTAAGTTGCAAACAGTCACTGAGAAATTCTTTAAAGCAGTATCAGAGCTATTTGCTTTAACTGGATCCCAAATCCCTTCAAATCACTGACAGTTGGCAGTGTAACTCATGGAAAACTACAAGTTAAGTTTCCAACTCATACTCATCTGAAGATATATCTGGGAGTGGTCATGACCTGAACGCTGTTCTTAAACCTTCCTTTGCAATTATCAGAAGCATTTTCAGCTTATGCAACAGGAAAGTCTTCCTTCAAAGTCATAATGATAAGAAGATTTAAAAGACTCCTTGAAATGAGACTTGGCAAAATATTTCAGCAGGCAAAGACAACCTAGAGTTAATCTCTTTTGCCTTCTCATTATGCAAAACATGTCCCTTATTTAGCTACTGTAAGTCACCGCTGTCAGGAAGGAGGAAAAAAGGAAAGTATTTGAAATAAGCATAGGGAAAATGATACACTAGAACAAATTCTGGGCACCTTATTCATGAAAACGTGTTCCTGTGTGGCTGAATAGCTGTCATCCTTAATGTCATTGTGGCTGCCTTTAAATCTGCAGCTGCTGGTGTCAAAAGCAATGTTTTTACCTAGCAGCAGTATAGAAAGTAACAGATTTATTTTTTTTCTTCTCCATCTGGTGATAAAACTTGTATGTGGAGCAGTATCATACTGTATGTAGTAGCTGGCTATTAAATGACAAACACCTTCGTAATTTCCATTTTGCTGATTTCCCTTCACTTTAAGGACACTTGAAAACTTCTTCTGCCAATCAAGACAACCTAGATAAAGTGGGATTTATGAATAACAGGAGATGTAGTTATACCAGTTACCATGAGATCTCACCCACTGTATTGTCTCTGATATCCACTGGAAACGGGCCTGCCAGAAGAGTCTGAGACTGAAGCACTGAAGATGAAGTTACTGATAAAACTTAACTGAAGCTGCACATACTTAAAAAAGGATGAGGCAGAGCTCTAACACAAACATGTCCTAGGCATGATGTATGTTTTCACTTCAACCAGCCTAACAGGGTAATCTTCCCTATGAGAAAGACAGTATTATATCACAGAAGGAAGTAGAACAGAGAGACTAAGTATTTCTATGAAAAGAAGTTTAAAAGTTGTGGCAAGAGAGAAAACTACAATAAACAAAGGCAAGCTGAATACTAACTAAATCAGGTGCTATGAATGTTTAGATACTGTATACACAATGTGCATTAGATCAGGTGCATTACAAAATGTATGAAAACAGTCAAAATAACTGGAAAATTATGATTTGATGTAAAAAACAATCCTACCTGAAACAAAAGAAATTTACTTGGCTTCTACATCAAATCTGATTTTTTTCCTTCCTAAAATGATGATGGTGGGGAAATGTGTCAGTCTCTTTTCCCAAGAAACAAGTGATAGGACAAGAGGAAACAGTCTCAAGTTGCATTCGGGGATGTTTAGATTGGTTATTAGGAAAAATATTTGCACCAAAAGGGTTGTCAAGCACTGGAACAGACTGCCCAGGGAAGTGGTGGAGTTACCATCCCTGAAGGTATT
Organism: Empidonax traillii; assembly: GCF_003031625.1. Taxonomy (NCBI): domain Eukaryota; kingdom Metazoa; phylum Chordata; class Aves; order Passeriformes; family Tyrannidae; genus Empidonax; species Empidonax traillii. Next base: position 120,700 of record NW_020955365.1, on the reverse strand, counting down.
AAAGACGTGTAGATCTGATACTTACAGACACAGTCTTGTGGTGGACCTGGCAGTGCTGGAATAAAGGTTGGGCTTGATAATCCTAAAGGTCTTTTCCAACCTGAATGTTGCTATGAAAAGGGATTAGGCTTATGCAGGGTAGTGTCTTCACTGGGATATTGCTCAGAGAAGCATTAGTTTGATAAAATGCTTACATCAAAATAAAACTGGGCAGTTCCATATTTTGATTTTTCAATTTTAAAAATGTTATATGGTATCTTCAACATAAAAAGGAATATGTGATAAAATCTTACTGTCACAGAAGCTCACGGATTTGCCATCACAAAATCTATTTTGAAGAAACTACAGTGTGTGGCAGGTCCAGAGGTGTGAAAAGAGAAACAAATGGAAGAAAACAGCAGTTAGTAGCTTTATGTGACTTCAGAATTTTCCTACTTGAATTTCATCCTCCTATTTATCCTACCTTAGTTATTCAACCTTTAATACACTCCCCTTATCCCGCATCTTTTTGCTGAAAGTGGATCTTTTTAGTTCCAATTTTTGCTATACTTTATTATTTGATTAAAGATTACTTTACATTAATTATTGCATATTTTTCTAGGATGATCCCAGCCTATTTGCATATCCGTAGCAGAGGGTGTCTCTGTACTCTCTATTTTCTTAATACAATACAGAAAGAGAACACCTATCATGAATAGCCATAGCAGTTTTCTTCCAATGTAAAAGAATCCAGATTAATGTCTAAATGTGTTTTGCTGAATCAGTTACAGTTAGAAGAGTGTCACAGATAGGCTGGTCATCCTGTAATCCTCTCTGCTACCTTTGAAACAGATGCTCTGGGGTAGGTCAGTTGTGTACTTAAAACATTAATCTTACATGTAATATTTTTTTGTGCATAGTTCTGCCTCTGAGATCTTAGCTTTAACTTAGCTGCTGAATTAAAATTAGTAGAGCTTTTTGCCTGTGTTTGATACTCATCTTTGGTTCAGATAAATAATAAGCATAAATTAAATGAATCAGCTGGTTTAGCCATAGATTTTACCAATTATTATTTTGTACCAAAATCTATTGTATTGTTAGAAGGCTCAAAATGAGGGAGTTGCACATCAGGAAGCAAATTACTCATGCTAATATTTTCCTCTATAATCCAGTTACACAAGAGATAAATGAGATTTAGAATTTCACTGCATAACCATGTCCTCATGCAAAAAAACTGCAATAACTTTCCTCCCTAGGCAGTGCAGGAGTAGCTTTCAAATTTTAATAAACACTCTAGAATGTTGTTTTGTGGGGCTTGAAGAAGTAATTAAGAATGAAAAACCTTTTTATTGTTGGGCTAACGGAATAAAATATGTAAGGACCCTAATCTTGTGCTAGGAGCCAAGTATCAGCTTCACAAAATCAGTATCTCTGGCAAATTTGATATTAATTGTTCCTTTTGGCAGACAGCAGCAGTACTCTTAACATCAGAGTCACTGTGTGGTTGTATATGTACTGTGCAAAACCACAGTAAACAATGTGCTCTGTATTTTCATTTACATATGAAGACTACACTCCTACACAAGGCAGTAACCTGAGATAAGACTGATTAGCAAGACTTTAAGCAAGGCTTACATACCTATTATTTGTGCTGTGTTGCTATCAGTGTGCACACATACGTAACAGTCTCCATGCTAAAATGTCTTTTATCAAAATAAGAGCACATGCTTCCAAACGGAATACAAAGCAACCCTAAGCCTATTCTAAATTAAAATATTTCAGTGAAAGCAGTACATTAATGTGGTTTAAGTCTGCCTCCTCACCACTGTGATTTCTTAGTTCTTGTTTAGGAAAAATAATGATAATTGTTTTATATTTACCTTTTTCATATCACTTATTTTATATACTTCTATTTATATCTTCCAATTGTTATAATTTTTTAAACCCAAAGTGGCCTAGTCTATTTAGGCTTTATGAAGGCTGTACATACTATACTTCTGATTATACCTCTTCTCCTTTACTGTACCTTGCTTAGTTCTGATGTAGTTTTTGAGACAGGACAAACTCAGTGGTTTTACACATTGACATAATAATGCTCATTTCTTTTCCTAGTAATTCCCAATAATTTCATTTGCCATTTTGATTACCATATAGCATTAAATGGGCATGGTTATAAGACGTCTCAAATAATTCAGGATGACAGAGCTGTCACAGGAGTTTTGGAATTGTAAAAGGGGAATCCAAAATCTCCCTCCACTAGAGAATGATTGCTATCTTCCATATTGAATTCCACCTTCTGTTTTACTATCTACTATAACAATGTACTCTTCCACACTCAGTTTTAGTCCAAACTATTCTGAAACCTGCTGTTTTGCAAGCAAACATTGTTATTATGAGCCTGCTGGACAGTGCAGGTCCTAGGAGAGACCTCTACATGGCTGTCCTGACAACCTCTCACCACTATGAAAATTGGCTATTCTTCCTTTTTACTTTCCCTCCTTTAACAAATTGTCCATTCACAAGAGAGTTGTCCCTCTTAATAACAATTTGGTTTCTTTAAAAGTGTTCTGTAAGGACCTTGTCAAAAGCTTTTGGGAAAGCTAAATACCATCTATTGATTGAATTGCAATTTTCCATATGCTCTTTGACTCCACCAAAGAACTCTACTAGAAACACGAGACATGACTTGGTTCTCCAAAAGCTGTACTGAATCTTCACTATTGTATGTAGCCAGATATCTGCCAATTTGCCAGGCATGGAATCAGAGTTCTCCAACTCCCCCTTCAAGTTCCTTAAGAGTCATTAGCATCACATTTGCTATCTTTCACTCATCTAGTGCCATGGCCAACTGAACCAATAGCTTGCACCTCACCATTTTAATTTCATGAGTATTAGATTTGCGGTTCTTCACAGTCTTTGGCGAACTGAAGTTGGTCCAGGCAAGTTATTTTTATTTAGTTCGTTGCTTCAACAAACCCTTTTCTTATGGGATGGTAACTTCAGTTAACACCTTGGGACTTGGCCTGTAAAGAAAGGCCCTGGTAGTTGAAATGTCAACCACTTTTTCACCACAAATAGTTAGGTTGACTTAAAAAAACCTGGCCAGACCCAAGAATCCAGTGCAAAGTTAGTTACCTGCATTATTTGTGTGAAGAATAAGCATCAAAGCTAGAATTTGCAAGGATTTGGTACCTTAAAGTTAGTAAGAGAATCAGTGGAAGACTATTCTTCCTCATATATCTGACAATGCTATATCCACTGGATATTGAGAAAGAAGAGTGCTGGTCCATTTGGTTCCATGTTAATTCCCACTGCAATATTAATCATAAATGTATCTCTGTCATATATTTCTCCTTTCAAATATCTTCCCATTTTTCTAATTGTACACCTCTTACTGCCCAGCTCTCAGTCTGACAGTTACACCTTTTAAGTATATATAGACAATTATGAGCCTTCCTAGATCATTACCCAGATACACTCTATTTTCTTCTGTGTGCACCACGCATTTTGCCTCACCATGCTCTCTTTTGGACCCAATGAGGTCTGAATCTATGTGTTGCACAGTAGCACAGTTAAAATTTTAAATACATGCTGCCTTATTGTTCATCACAATGCGTATCCACAAGCACAAATACCTGAGGAATGTATCATGTATGAGTGTTTGCTCAACTGTTTATATTGAGAAGTGATTTAGCACCATATATTATTACATAATAGTGGCTATTAGTAGAGACAAAACCAGAATGGAACCCCCTGGCAGAATACTTCTAGCTATGCTTTTGCCTTACAGTGTACCAGTCCCCTGGTGGTGCTTTCCTGGATGCTGATAGAGAGCAAGGATAACACTTGTGCAAAATTCTAACAGCTGTCTATACCTGCACTTGTGGTACCTCATCACTTGCATGTTGCAGCTGAGACTTCTCTATGATCCGTCTTTCAGGCAGTCAAAATCTGATGTGTAGGCAATGTTGTACATATCTCAAAGCGAAGATAAGAAGCGGAAAATATTTTAAAGTCCGAAAGGGGTTGCAATGCATCAAAGGTAGAAACAAGTTATTTTTTATGCAATAAGCTGTGCATTAAGCAGTACAGGCACAGCTTTAATACTGTACTGTATCTGTCAGCACACACTGGATTGGGGCATCTAATCAGCATGCTGCTCTTCTCAACTTGTATCCACATTTGATTGTGCATTTTTCTCTAATGCATGAAAAATAGTCTCAGGCATATTTTGATAGCAAACTGGTGTAAACCTAGCACAGAGCAGAAGGATTGGATGAATAATCATACTGCCAATCCCACCTGCTGTCACACAAGAAACACATGTAAAGATATGTATAGATATACCAGTTAACCTTTGCATCTGCCATCAGAGCAAAATCGCAATTGCTCTGGAAATGGCACGGCAGATGAATTTGCCTTACTGTCAGTACTATCCCATCACATATCCTGGAGGTTTGGCTCTCCAATGCTGATCCAACCTGCAGTCTGTGTATACTTGAGACTTTCCAGCAGTGGGGCATTTCAGCCCTCTGGGGAATGCAGCACACTTCCCATGGTATATTCAGATGACTCTGTAGGTTAGTGGCTGCATGACAGAATAATATTTTAATTCCTTTCCCTTCTTTAGTGTGTTCAGAGCCCCATAAGAATAATGTTGTGGGGTCAGCACACATGCTGAGACAGCATCTTGCTGCTGTGAAGCATCATTAAGGGACCATTTCCTGGCATATTCTTTTCCATTGCAAATTTACAACATGTCTGAAAGGAAGTAAGTATTTAGAGAAAATGGGATCTAGTCGGAATTGTATGGTCAGAGACAGGATTGTTGCGGGTAAGTCATCAAAAATGGCTTTTTCTTTAGGTGCTACTTGAGCTTCTACTTAACCTCGTGAGTCCAAGAATCCACGCACTCTTTTGAGACCATAGCACCCTTGATGTTTTTATATCCCTCATGAGATAGGCTTAGTACCTTCAGTTTCTATAATTTTCTTTTACAGTGGGGGAGGATGCAAGTCCTTTTGCATATTTCAGTGCTGAGAGCTAAACAAAGCATCATGTGAGTATTATGGTGTGTCCCAGTTATCTCAGCTGAAGATATGTCCACTGTGCCATCTCCCTTCTGAGCCTATCCCTGAGGAGGGCCTTCAGAGGAAGGCTGATGGGCATCTGTTCACCTCGGCAGAGAACCAGGACATGGTGGGCAATCACACCTGGCCTCAAGAGCTCAGATGTGCTCCTGGGACCTCCATTTTGGACTTAGCCTCTGAGCCTGATGTTTAGACATCTCCTAGATGAGCAGTGCAAACACAAATACAGTCATGGCTGTTTGAAGTTCACAGCTTTTTTTTTTACACTAGATATATATATATATATATATATATACACCATAAAGAGCAAAAGGCAATATCAAGACTGAAAAATTCTTGCCATCTAAGTGCATGAAAAATAGTACTTCCTCTTGGGCACTTTGCAGCCTTTTCCCTGACTTACTGTGGGCGTACAAAAATTAGAATAATAATCAGATCTATTTAATAATTTATTTTATACCATCAAACAGAACTGATGGTTTATTCCAGCATTTTGAGGTCTCTTGCAGAATATCCCTCAGAACTTTTAACAGGGATCTTAGACCTTCCTTAATCTTTACATGAGTGAATTGATGATAGATGGTCCTGAAATAAGATGTCAGTATATTTGCTACTTTACACAACTATTTTTTAACATCATAGATTTGGGTTTTTTTTTTTCAATACTTGCAACTCAGTTTTTCATACTCCTTCCATGCTTCTGCTTGAAAATAGAGAGGGGAAAGTCACAGAATGTTAGAAAGCCTTTAAGTCTGCGAATTAATGTGCCTTTATGTCTGGGAGACTGCAGGAGGAAGAAATGAAGAAGTTGTCACCCTGATATGAGAACAAAGCCGAGTGACAGTTGCACTGTAAAAACATTAAGGAAACTCCCTGCTTATTACAGTCACTTCCAGTCCTTTCAAATGACAAACCAGTTAAAGAATTTCTAGGTAGGCTTACTACTCTCTCTGGTATTTTAGAAAATGGAAGAAAACAGAAGGTAAAGCATATGTTGTGTTAAGAGGAATTTCGAGATTGAAAGTGTGATGCCACTTAGACACTGACAGCTACAGTGGTCATAACTTAAAATGTCTTCAAAAATACTAAAATCATAGAATCAAAATTCTACTGTGGTACAGAGCAGAACTGTTCAAAAGGCATACAATGTTTTGAAAGATCTCTTGGCTGTTTTACAAATTATTTTTCTCATTTGTAACTGCTGCAATTTATAAAGCTATGTCTTTGCTTTCTGTCTAGTTCATACATTTATCAGACAAAAAATGTTTAACTCTTCATAGTGTTGTCCTGATATTACCAGAAACAAAGAATGTAAACCATTTAAAACACAAAGGAGCCTACTTAATCTAATGGGTTTGATCATTTGCATTCAACTCAGTCTTGTTTTTTATTTTTTTTTCTTACTACAGTCCACTATCAATTTCATCTCTGGAAACAGACCAACCCATGTTGTGAATTCTCTGCTTCAACAGCCCTTAGAATTTATCCATATTTAATCCTTCCATTAAATAGTGCTGCCTACATTCCTTTTTCCTTTTCACATTGATAGAATAACCATTTTCTGCTCTATTTGCTAATGAAACTAAATCCTCTGGTTGGCCTTTGCAGTTTTTTGTTAGGCACTAGGCTGATGGGTTTACTGAGGTATGTTTTGAGCCTCACTACATTCATAAAATCTTCCTCAATGTGCTGGCTACTGCATGCATCTGCTTCATTGATATTTCTATCCCGATTCTCCATACTGTTCTTCAACAGCTTTCTGGATGATCTTTTCAATTAGACGACAGTCTTGAGATTTTGTTTTCCCAAGAAGAATTATGTAACGTTTATACTGAGTCATATTTGCCATCTGCTGACCCAACCACATAAACAATACAAATTCTTAAAGACCCGAGTCTTTCCTTAGTATCTGCTTCTAATCTAATTTTTCACAAATATGCAGGTTTATGCACATAGTCCTGCCCTATGGTTAGTTCTTCATGGAATACTGGCACCTCTTCAGAGGCTCTCAGCAAACTCGAAGAAATCGGTTCATGAAGAGCACGCAGAGGATACATGTGAGAAGGTGTTTATCAAGCAATGCATGTGATTGCACACAAAGTGAAAAGCAAGTGAGAAATACGGGAAAATTATGGCTATCTTAACCTCAAGAGGCTTCAGAATGCAGGGGTTTTCTTAGTTTATGCCTAACTTTATTGGAACTAGTTAATGCTCAAGTGGCCGGTAACAAGATACAACTTTTTAGGCAAGCTTTAAATTACTGTTTTCCTCTGTGACTCTGCTGAGAGACAAAGGACTTAAGTCCTAATTCATGTGATTATACATTTGTTTATTTAAACCATAATAAAACATTTGTGATCACAGAACCAGGCCTTAAAATTACTATTTATACCAGACTCTTTCAATCAGAAAGACTGTAGTTATAGAATCTCTCCACCTAATAATTTTATGCATGTGCTCAATTCTGTGTCCTGCTGACAATATTAGAGAAGACATAATTTCAGGTCCTGAAAATGCCAAACTACGTAAATTACATTTTACATAGCTAAAATATACTTTGCTGTGGACAACTATATTGGAATGAGGTCTCCATAAATTTTGTTATCCTTTGTAAGAGAAAATCAGACTCCAGAAAGAAATTTTTATTTGTTTTTAAGATATTAAAAAATTTTAATTAGCTAATAAAAACAAACAAACACCAGTAAAAGTGTTACTGACAGCGACTAAAACAAATAATTTGTGAAATCAACACGAATCTTTCCACTGCCTTAAATACGGTATATCTGGAGTAATAAACACTCTCTAAAAACATAACATTAAAATCCTTGTTATTTTGCCATTACTGGGCTTTACCTCTGGTGAGCACAGTTCATGGGAGAATGCCACTGATGCCAGTGAGGGAACAGTAAGGGATGATAATTTGCCTGTTGTACCTATGGTTTTACCTACTCAAATTACAAAACTGAAACGGGAACCCAGGGCTGTAATTTGGGTTTCACATGTGCACAGTGTCAAACAGTGCATTTTTCAAGGATGTGCCTATGGGTTGGTCAGCACCGAGTATTTTCAGCGCAGCTTCAAAAAACCCTGTATCCACAAGCAATGATTAATTCTGGTGTCCGGAAAAGTCGTACAATGTAAAAGGTCTCTGTAACAGAACCAGGAGCTCCAGAAGGAATGACTGGGTGTGATACCAAATATATTCAGCTATACCTCCCGTCCTTGGAAGTACTGAAAAGGCACGATCCTGGCGTGTGGCGGTGCCAGCAGTCCTGCCTGCCCGACTCCCTCCTGACCTCCGCGGAGCCCGGGTTTTCCTTTTTGCCTACATCGTTTCGCTCAAGGAAGCCGGCTGGTGTGTCCGTGCGGAGCGTCCTGCTGCGTCCCCGGATGGGGAGGAATCCTCGCTCGAGCCACCTCCTCGCACACACGCACGCACACACACAACACACGGGCACAGCACCGTGATCCCACCAACCCCGTCCGCACCTGCTGCCAATTCGGCCCGGGACGAGTGTCCCTCAGCGCCCGCCCTTCGCTCCCGGGGCTCCTCGGCGAGGCTGCCCCGCATCCTCACCCTCAGGCACCGCTGGCCCGGCACCGGGTGCCTCCCGTCCCCTTCCGCAGCGCGGGGAGGCGCCGCCGAGCGCTCGCTGCCGCCGCGGGGGGCGCGGCCCATGCACCTGGCGGGGCGGGCGGCGCTCCCGGCTCCGCAGTGGGGCGCGGGCCGGGCGGGGCCAGCGGGGCGGAGGAGCGGGGTCCGCGGATCGCCGGGACCGCCGGGGCGGGCGGAGGGGACGCCGCGCCCGGGCAGCCACTGGGAGCGCGCCAGGCGCGTCTCCCCAGCAACGGGCCTGGCAAGGCAGGGCTGCGTCTCCTCCCTCCCTCCCTTCGGCCGCCCTTCCCCGTTTTCGTGCACCCGCCTGCCCTCCCGCCCGTCCGTGAGGGTCGTTATCCTCGTCAGCCCGGCAGGGCACGGCGGCTGACACTGCCCGCTTCCCCCGCCCCATCCTCCGGGCCGGGGCTGTGTGTGCATGGCAGTGTGGGGGAGGTTCTTTATTGGCCTCGTCCTCCATCCCTCCCTCCCGCCGCCCCCCTTCACCTTCCACACTCCACCCAGAAATGATCCAGTAAAACTAGGAGGAGGTGGTTCTCCTCCTCCCTCCTGCTGCTGCTCCTGCTGGTCTGGAAGGGACTGCAGGAATCTCTGCTGTGCTCTGCTCTGAGGCAGGGTCTGGGGAGGGGAGGTCGTTCTGTGGAGGGAGGGGGCCGCTGTGGCCGGGGGTGCAGCTCTCTCGCGGGGGGCTGCTTGGTTTCCGACCATGGGGAAGGATCAGGAACTGCTGGAAGCTGCTCGCACTGGGAATGTGGCTTTGGTGGAGAAACTCCTCTCTGGGAGGAAAGGAGGGATCCTGGGCAGTGGATCTGGAGCTATCCCCTTATCCAGCTTATTGAGGTAGGGACATCGTTTCCCATCAGCTGCTGGGGTTATTAACCTCTTCTTCTGTATCATCATCATCATTATCGCCCCTCTCATCTTCATTTCCATTCCGGTATCCTTCATAGTAACAATAAATCGTTCACTCTCTCGCCAAGTACAAGCGTGCCAGTGTTTAAAGTCACAGGCAGTCATTTTCTTAATACAGTGGTACTGAATTTCCTGCCTTCAATGCGTCTGTAAGGTCCGTGTGTTCATTCTGTTACTAGCTGTGGTGCAGAACTTACATTTCGACTGCTGTGCTAATATGTACAATGTATTGATTAACCTTCCTTTGATATTTCCATCTTCAAATTGCTCCTTGTAATCACATATGGAAGTGTTTATCATAGACAAGGCATTGCATTGTGGAATTCTGTGTAAAAAGATGTAGCTTCACCCCATACCCTCACCCGTAGTTGCAACCCTCACTTGCAGAAGAAATTAGGCATGCCATGGTAATGAGCCTACAAAACAAAAGGAATTTTTTTTTTTTTTTTATTTTGGTGGGAGATAGATCATCAAGGCCGAGGAGGTGTAAAACTTAGGGAGCAGGTTAGGGAGCAGCATTACTTTCAAGGTACCTGGGTTTAGTGGAGTGAAAGTGGGTTACTGGCCATATTGGGTGAAAGGGCTTAACTTTAGTCATTATTATCTCATGCAATCTACAGCATAGCTTTGATGTTAAGTTTCATCATGCTCTTAAGTCAGAGCATTGTCACAATCATTTATGACATCTGGTATTCAAATCAGAGAAGGTCTGCAGCATACAGTCCGATGCTAGTGTTCAACACTACATTAGGCATAGCGAAAGAGGACAAAATGAACCAAAACACTGTTGACCTAGAATTTGAATAAATTGGGAGTTTGGTTTGATTTTTAATTGGTAAAGAAAGAAAGGCCTAGTGCAACGGAAATGGATTTAAATGAAAATATATTTGTGATTCTATTGCCAGTGCCTTCCATGTTTTTATATTATCTCTGTGTTCCCTGTCAGGGAAACTTTAGTTTTAACCGTCTAAATTATATCTGTTTAAACTCTGTTATAAAGTCTTGCTATTTTGAAGCTGGGTTTAGTGCTGTAAACAACAACAGTTCAGATATTCAAGTTTACCAAAGTTCTGTGGCGTCCCAGTTCAATTAGGTATTGCACCATTGTTGAATTACTAACCCATTGACCAAAATCAAAACACACCATGTGATTGCTTTTTGTACTGTACTCAAATAGGCTGCTTAGCAAGGAGTATGTCAGATAGTTGGTTGAATTTAAAATATGAGTCTTCTTAAAATGTGATAACCGTTTTTCTAAGTACAGAAGTAAGTTCACTTCAGTACAATGACTAGTCATTTATAATTTAGTTCTACTGCATGATTTGTGTAGTGACTTTCTTCAAGGCTAGTGCTTATGCTATATTCCTGCACTGTTACTTTCATGTTGTGTATCGTAAGATCTGTATATCCAGAGGGAGCATATTTGCTTGTGCTTTCCTTTCTTTATTAAACAGCAGTGGTTTACGTTGTGTGTATGGAACACATGTGTTTTGTGTATACAGATGGGTCACGACAGTCATTGTTTGTTACTCAGAATTTAAGTATTTTAGGTTGTAAAGTCAACTGGCTTTTTTTTTTTTTCCCCAGAAGTGCGCTTGGCTTAAAGAGAAGTAAAGCAAAATAAAACATGTAGCATTATATTTATGATATTTCTTACAAATGTTGTAAAGAATGTCTGTGTCTTCTGTTAACGTAACTTCAGAAATTAAAAGTGAGCTTTTCGCTATGCTGCATACAGCTGTATGCTAAAGTATTTCTAATTTAGAGAGAATTCAAAATTCAGTAATGGATTGATGCACAAATGTTCACAGTCTAGCACACTATTCAACATAATGCCTTTGAGAGGGTTCACCAGGAGTGCTCAAAGTAGAAAACACTATGCATTATAATATTTGTTTACAAGAAAAAATTATATGTGCCAAGTGTTTTAACATACCTTCATTTGGGACATATTCCATGATCTAACTGATGCCATTAATGATGAATTAAGTCTAGAATGACATGCAAGATTAGGGTTAGATCTATCTTGGTACGGGACACATGGAAACAAAGTGAGGTCCTGAATACTAATGTCTTGATCCTGTTTAGGAACTCAACACTTGCTGAAAATAGCAAAGTTGTAGAAGAACCATAAATGTGGAGTATAAAAGTTTGCATTTGAGGTTGGAGGGGTTCTGAAGAAGAAGATTCTTCAGTCTTCCATTGAAGAAGCTTACTGGTAGAGCTATACTGGTATTTTTGCATGCAGTTTATTAGAATAAAAACTGATTTTTAAAGTTGTAATAAAAAGAAAGCAATAGAAAAAATACAGGGACATATTTTTATTCATTTTATGTAATATTTAGGAGTCATTGTGTTTGACAGTATCTCCTGCTGGTTGTAATTATTTCTCAGTTTCTAAAATGGTCCCCCAGAACTTTGTGTATCCCATCGTGGTAGAATGGTCCATGTTGCTTTTTCTTTCTCCTTTTAGCAGTGCTGTTTCTAGCATTAGGTTGGGAAAGTCCAACTCTTTCAGGATACAAATGGACTTACACTGTGCCCGATACATTGGTTTAAGTAGTAGTAGTACTTTTTCCCCTTGGATTTCTTCAAAGGCCTGGAGACAACTCAGTTTTTGTGGCTGAACTCTCCATGGCAAGATGCCTTTTTTGGTGGAAACTGTCTTTGCAGTAATGATGTGCCTTGTGAATGAAGTGTAACATTCATGAATTGGCAAATGCACGTTGATTGTTATCTGAACCAAGGAAAAAACTACCTGACCTCTGATGTCCTATTTACATTTTTATAATAACATTTTTTTCTGACTTAGAGTGTTTTATGGTCTTTGGGGGGAAAATAGGGCAAATCTTTGTATGGTTCTGTAGTTGGACCTATTAATTGATGATAATTGCAGACTAAATTATCTAATTTTTAAGGGCTGACTTCTAACTCCTAAGTCATTATATTAAATTATTACGGCAGTTCAGGAAAACAGCTTTGTTCCAGAAGGCTATTTAAGCATATGTATAAATGTATGAATGAATTCCTGTGAGGATTTAAACACATGCTTAGAGTATGTGCTAAAAGCATAAAAATGATATATGCTTAATTAAGACATCATAGGCACACAGATATCTGTAATAGTCACAATATAATGCCTCATGCCCAAATTGATTTACCTAAAACAATGACAACAAATCAGTGATGTTTGACTGTGTGAACTCTGTAACTTGTTTCAGTTCAGAAGAAGCATTGAAGGGCTCTGGGTCAGTCTGTGCTCCCCTACCTCCATACTTTGTTCTGTAGTATAAAGATTGTGGGTGAATATACTGAAGGTGAATTCCTCAGGTGTGAAAGTCAGCATAAGGCATTGCAACCTCCTAGAGCAAGAAACCTAAGTAAACACCTGGCATAGCGTAATTTAGTTGCTTAAACCTGGGTACCTAATGGTATTTTAGATGCCCATGAGTTTCTGAGGCATCTGGTTGGACTGATGGACTTCAACAAAGAGCCATGAACTGAAAAGTTACATCTAAATTCTAGGTATGATACACAATGACGTCTAAAACTCTGTTACGTCTGTGTTGCCTACAGTCTCCAACCCCAAACATATTAGTGCAGGGCTGGGATCTTTTGCTATGAAATGAGGATATTTTGAGATGCCTTATAAAACAGAGTTTAGAAGATGGAAGTGTAAGTTATTTTCTCTGTTTCTTCTGGGATTCCAGTGTCTGGAACTGTATATGTTAGTATATTAACTATGCTTCATATTAAAAAAAAAAAAGTTTTTTAAGTTTAGAATTAGATTTTTTTTTTCTAGATTGCAAAGAGAATTTTCACATATTTTTACACAATCTCACTGGCTTTTATATTATTTCAGTGTAAACACAAAGACTTGACAGTAAAATCCCACAGTCCTCTAACAGAATGTGTCATTCAATTCTTGTATCCCAAATCCTTAAATGTACATTGAAAGATTTAACACATAAAAAGAGTGAAGTGTTTCTAACAAAACCTGTTTTTTTTTTTTTTACTTAATTTGATTACCTGTGTATACATAACATGTTTTTATTGATCAACCAGTTTTTCGTTGTTGGACAAAGACAGGCTTCATTTCTTTCAAAGGGTTATTGGTAAAAGTAACTTTGAAGGTTTTAATGTATCTCAGAGACCTTATCTCATTTTGCCATGTGCAGTCATGTACATGCCTGTTTGCCCTACTAATATGTTACAAGCTGAAGAATGGATAGTTCTTGATTATATGCTAATTTTTAGTCTTTATAAATTGTACATGTTAAAAGAGCTTTGGATTTTTAACAGGACTGTGGGATTGAATATTAATTAATGTGCACTGGCACACATAGTAGGGGAGGTTGAATTGGCCCTTCTTTGCTCTTTGTTGGCTGCTGCCATTACACAGCATGGGAGGGCGGAGCAGCCGGCCTGGAGCTGGTTTTTTCCTCCTCTACACTTGGCAGACTGTGGCAGGGAATGGCTCCATTCTTTGCTTAGCCTTACTTAGCACAGCTACACCATGTATAGGCCTGGCCCAAGTTATTTCTCCTCAAAAGTATAAGAAACGCGGCAAGCAGATTGTCAGTCTGTGAGTTGCAATCTGTTTCCTCATCTGTTTCTCAGAGCAGTGTCTTGCTTGTAGCAAAGCTACAGTTTAGCCTGATGGCCTCAGTGCACGCTGACAACCACACCGATCCTCTTCTGTCCTTGTGCAGAGCCCTCTGATTCATTCAACTTGCTTTGCAAAAACAGATCACCCTCGGATATGGCTTGTAGAGCAGAAAGTATTTAAAATGTTGGAATGCTTTATGAAGCTTTACTTAAGTTTTAAAAAGTTTTTTCATCTTATAATTTAAATAGCAAACGGGTCACCTTATCGACAAAATTAAGGCAACTAGTTCTGTTCTTCATTACGAATAGCATTGTTTAAAGTAAGGGAAAGTTTCTTGGGTTGATTTTATAAGGAGATTGTATTATGTGAGACTGGAAGTGACAGGATTCTGGGCTCATATAATTCTGAGGTCACTTGTTTCTGTATTAGAAGGTATTTATTTCAGACAACCAGCACAGATAATAAAAATATTTGTTACATAGTTCAGTGGGGCATCTGGTTAGTCTATCTCAATTCCTCTGTTACTAATTTTAGTTACATTACTTTTAGTTAATAAGTGGAGGGGTTTGTAATGATGTCCTAAGTAGAGGATTCCCAGATTCCCCAGTTAACCTTCTTTAGAGTAGGAAACTTAAGTTTTCAGGACAATACTTAGTTTATGCTGTTTGGTATTAGTGATAGTTTATTGCTGCCTTTACTCTGCATGTTTGCCCTTTCAAATGAAGGAGCTTCTCTTAACCTTCATTTTGTCATTTTCTACTTTTCTGAGACTTATTTTTATTCTCATTTTCGATAAATGCTTTCAGTCAAAGTTAAGACAACATTTTATCTATGGAATTCCGTAGATTTCTTTGCAAGTTTGAAGTATTTACAATATGTAATTTAGCGATATAGCAGTATCCAGGACATCTGGTAGATGGTTGAGGGCAAGGAATTTGCAAAGTCTAAGTAGTGAATCATCCCTAGGAGTTGAGAGTGATGCTGGATTCAAAGCTCTGTAGTTAATCTCTGTGGATAAACTTCTCACTTCTCCGTACTCCAGAAATTGTTTTCTGAGTGTTGTTCAAGTGTATGTTCTATTACTTTTCTAATATATTAGAGTAAATGCAAAAAATGACCAGCAAGAACACTAAATCTAGGCTAAAATCTTCCAACTTCATATTTATCTGCCCATACATAGGATCAAGATATGGTAACAGCACTAGGAGGACTGCTGGAGCTTATGATGGAGTCAGGCAGACTAGTATGCGAAATTTTACAAACATGTTAAAAAGGAGAAGGTAAGGAAAAACCTTCAGGAAGTTGAAGTGTCTGTAACTTAAAACATTTCTTTTAGAATTATTAGCCACTTCATGGCTACTGTCGAACTCCACAGAGGAACCTATAAATGCATTGTGTTCACCACCTTCTTTTCCCTCTTGTCTAACATTTCTGATTTTAGTGGTTCAGTAATTCAATGGAATCAATGCTGCTTTATATATATTAAAATTGACATATGACATTGCTATTTTTATGTGGTGATGTTATAGCAGAACTAAGGGGAATTAAATAAAATGGAGAATTATGTTATCTGAAAGGTCTGCTATCTTGCGAAGGTTGAAAAATGTTACGAGGAGCAAATACAGATACTTTTAGGACAAGCATTTTCATAGTGCATTAATGATCCGAAACATAGCCATGTTTCTAAAAATTTACAGTAGATTCTTTTATTTGCCTCAGTTTCAGTTTATGTGGGTATTCATGGGTGAACTGTTAAGGAATGCTTAGAGCTCTTGGCCATTTTCTTATTGTCCTGATGTAGGCACTAGTTGAAGCATCCTGTAAACTGCTTTGATTTTTGCTACTGCTATATAAACCCTAAGGAACAGTGTAATGTAGAGTGCAGTTACAGTTCCTTTCCTTCAGCAAGCTTAGCCTGCTCATCTGGAGAGGTGACATATACAAGAGTTTCACATCTGGAATTCCCTTCTGCCAAGGAATTTCTCTGCTGGTCACTTCCAGTCAGACTACACATCCTAATCCTATACTGATACTTCAAGGTAAAATATTTTCACAGCTTTTAATGTTAATTGTGTAAGGCATAGTAAGCAGTGTTAATTTCTGCCTACTGATATGACATTTTCATGTACATGGACCCTTTTGGGAAATAGGGAATAGAATTTCTTTTGAACTTTATAGCCTTTGCGGGAAGACTTTTTTACTTTTACTTACTTTTTCCTGATGACAGTATTTTCAGTATGATCACGTTAAGAAGTGATACAACAAGTGTTCTGCACGTCACTAAACATCTATGAGTTTCTAATAACGTACAGGTATCTACTGTAAGAAAGATTCTGTGAGATTTAATTCCAAGAGGTTATGCTTTTATTAAAATCTTCCGACCCTGTTTCCTATATATTGTACATACATTTTCTGAAGACAGAAGAAATGCTAGAAACGACATCTTTAGTGCAATTTAGTTCCACTTTAAAACACGCAGTGGCTGTTATGTTTCTCTAGGTGTTGGTGTCAGTGCTAGGTGTCTAAGTTCCCATTATAGCCAATGGTCAATACTCAGTACAGTCAGGGAGGATACAGAGTGATTGAGCTCACCCCAAAAGTAAGTACTGAATGATTTTATTTCAAACTAAAACTCATCCCTAATTTAAATATTTTTGTAGGTAAACATTGAAGAACAGGAAAACAATTCTAATTGAAGGTATATGTAGAATATATAAAAATGACCACTTATATAGCAGGGTTGAAACAAAATTTGGGTATCTTTCTTTCCTTCCATGTTTTAGAGCTGATTCGGATTAATTTAGAAGCAGTAGACGTTAGGTACTGATCAGATAATTAATAGATTAGCTGGTCAAGAGGCAGAATCCCTGAGAGTTGGAGATACATGAAAATTACTTAAAGTGCATGATGTTGTATCACATGAGTTTTGCTGAAAATGCATCAAGTATAAAAGAAAGAAAGAAATTAGAAAACAGTAGCTGGAGTTGCAACTAGTGAGGGATGGGAAAGGCAAATATAAATGTATTGACAGCAAAATAAATTGTGAACCCCAGTGTTCACTGGGGCGGGAGACCTAGTGACAAACTCATGGAAAAGGCAAGGACTGATGGCCTTTTCTCTTTGTTTTTTTTTAATGGTAAAGTTTGACTTGCCAGGTTCTTGAGCCTGCTAGGAAAATTTTTGTGGCAATGAGACATTGCCCACAGTAGAGGAAGCTTAGGGGAACACTTAAATTCAAGGGACCAGTGTTACTGCGAGACCACTGTGAATTTTTGGAAGATCATGCCAAACTTGGGAAGTTCCTGATGACTGAAAAGAGAAAATGTCATGGCCGCATTCAAAAAGAGCATAAGGAAGGTTCTGGGATCATCATGCTCATCCTAGGGAAAGTTACAGAGCATAGCCTCATGGATGGAATTTCTACTTGCATGAAGGATAAGAATGTGATTGGGAACAGCCATTGTGAATTTACTAAGCCTAAATCATGCCTGACCAACCTTAATTGCTTTCTACAGTGAGGTAACTGCCTCTGTGGACACAGGGGAAACTGTGAGTGGTATTTTACTTTAGAGCAGTGTCAGTGAAAATGGTAAGCTATGGACTGAATAAGAGGATGATAAGATGGGTTGAAACTTGGCTGGATTGCATGGCTGTGAGGGGTTGTGATCAACAGTAAAAAACCCAGCTGTTGGTGTATACTAGAGGGTTTTCTCAGGATACAAGGGCCAGTATTGATGGTAATATATCAAGTACAGCAGGTTTGTAGATTACACCAAATTGGTGAGAAACAATTCATATGAAGAATTGCTGTAAGAAGGGACAGGCTGGAAAAATGGCCTCATTGGAGCCTCGTGAAATTCAGCCAAAGACATTGTGTAGTCTTTTAGCAGGAAGCGAATATCCACTTGCACCAGCATGGACCCTTATGCTGGAGTGGGACAATTTTTGTGTTTAGCCATTACAAAACCACAAATATCACACTTAGTCTTTGAGTTTACACATCAGTAACTCCTTTGTCCTGTAAGAATGATGTGATTGGTGTGTGGATTTTCCCCTAATCCTTCATAGCCTGGACAAATGCTGAAATAGGTTAAGTTGTAAAGTATTCATGTTGTCACAGTATGATAAGTGTCCAGGAAATAGATGCTTTTTGGAGAAGGTAAGAAAAAAAATTAGTTTTGTAAATCAGAATTGGGAACAACTTTTGGACTAGGTGTTTTCCCTCTGCATATTGCTTGAATTTCAGACCTTCATGATATAACTTTCTAGTGTCATTATTACTGGTAGTTCTGAAAATTAACTCTTGAGTTTCGTGTTCATTTAATGACTTGGGTCATTATGTCGGGGTCATTGTTTTCTTTTTTTAAGTGTCACTAGATTATCAATAGTGGATTTCCATGTCTAGGTTATATTTGCAAATTACCCCCCCAACATATTAATATTAGCAGTTCGACCCCATA
The DNA here is from genome assembly GCF_003031625.1 of Empidonax traillii. Lineage (NCBI taxonomy): Eukaryota > Metazoa > Chordata > Aves > Passeriformes > Tyrannidae > Empidonax > Empidonax traillii. The sequence continues at coordinate 102,034 of NW_020955365.1, read as the reverse complement.
ATCTCAATTACGTCATTGGTAAGGTTTCCTAAGAACATAATTTACACTTATTTTTAGTTTTTCGTTTTCTCGAGTAATTATTTATCCACTTCCATATCCTCCTTGTCATCTGTATAGTTAATTTGTCGGAATATGCTCATAAGTGATTTGCAATCACTCTCCTTCCTGTTTTGTGCACATTTGTGGCAGAGCAGTCTCTTGTATAACCAAGTGGTAATGACCTGCCAGGGATCTTATCCCAGAATGTGCACAAGTAACGTTTCAGAGAACCAAATATTTAATTTGTGGAAATAAAGCATACAGCATGTATTATATGTATATGTTACAAATCTGTTGGTTGCCTGTCATGACAGTTAAATCTATCCCCTCTATTTTTACTTTCATATACTCTATGTAAGCCTTGATTTCAGAAGCACAGGAGTCATGACATAAGCAGAAAATGAAGCCTCTAAAAGTGTGGGATAGGCATGTGTTCTGCATGAGGAGATGTGGGTAGAAGACAGGTGGAGCAAGAGAAATCTGAATCGAGGTATTTGGAGTGTTTTGGCAAGTAGGCTGTATATAGAAGTCTGAAAAGGCTGGAATGCTAGAAATAGTTGGTAAAGGATATAAATATTGAGGCGAGGAATAAGAACTGGGACTGATTGACCAGGGAGGTTAGCACTGCCAAGGAGAGTGAGGCAAGTTCAGGAGATAAACTACAAGGCACAAGGCAGAATAAAGACAAATTCATTCATGAGAATAAAGCGAAAATGTATGTGCACTGAAATATAATTTTCATTCAAAGCCTGACATTTTCGTATTTCCCTAGTACAACAAAGATTTGTGAAATGCATTTACAAACTGTCATTTTCTATTAGTGTTAAAATAAACCACGATAATAGCGGTTAATAAAGTACCACTAGTCATTCCATTAGTTTAAGCGGAAGAAGTTGTTGTGATAAGTGTCTAAAGTTTTGCCAAGATGACACTACATGGTGAAATTTCAGGAGTCTAGTTTGCTTTCTTGTTAATGATAAAAATAAGGTTGCTAGTGCAGTTTTTATTTAGCCCCCTGAATGTAGGCATTGCATGTTTTTTTTTAATGACACAGTCGTGTAGTCTTTTTTTTTCCAAGGTTTTTACCTCAGTTGTGGCCCAGGATATACAGTGCTCATTAAATAAGCAGTTATTCAGCATTTATTACTTACTATTCAGTATTTAGCCCCGAGCGTTATTTACTGCACACAATTCAAACTCTTCTCTGGAAAAAGAATGATTCATTTTCCTCCTGGGCTTTTTTTTTGGGTGGTGTTTGTCACTATGGTATCTGACTGCTTCACAGAATTAATGAGTTTACTGTCCTAGTACTTCTGTGACTGGGTAGGGGTTTTTAATATCTACACTTCACAAATGCTGACTGAAGCACAGTTAGATAATGACAAGAAGTATGAACTGACTTGGTGTTTCTTCATTTTTCACACTATGAATTTTCACAGTTATTAATAATATTAATATTATTAATATGGCTAGTGTAAAATCATAGGAGTGGCTCTTGATCAGAAAGAATATCTGTCTAGCAAAGTACTCTTTCCAGTTTTGACTGGGAGTTAAGAGCCTGGTCTTGGAAGAATATAATAGCAAAACAAGCATATAGCAAGTAACACTTTCTCCAGTGTACTCTCACAGCTTTTAACAATTTACAGCAGATGTATTGTCTTTGTATTTAATACCTCCGGTGGATTTTTCTTCCTTGCATGTGTTCAATTGGTCTTTGAAGCAATGCAAATGTTTAGCATTCATAGCATTTCACAGCGTGGGTTTCACTTCTTAATGAAGTATTATTTGAAGAACATTCTCTATAAATTAAGTAGCATTTTATACGTTTAAATTGATAAAAATCAGTTCAGATCTTCACAAGTTTGTTTCTGAAGTACAGAGATGAATAGAATTCAGTTATGGGGTGCAGCATTAAGCTGCTGTTCAACTGATTTAATAAATACCAATGCACCTTTTAATACCTTTGATTTTCAAAAAGAATACAGTTCTTATTCTGTCATCCCCATTTTAGGGGATAGGCCTTCAACATATAGGATACATAATAGGAAATCATGTGATTAAGAAGGCTAATTCATATTTGTAAGCAGGATGACTTAGCACCAGAACTTTAATCCTTGCGTTGCTAAAAATTACGTAGAATTTGAGGTGCTGGAGGATATTTTTTTCCTTTTTTTTTTTTTTTTTCTTTTCAGCAAGTAATGATATGAATTTAAACAAGATTCCCTTTACATTACCTGAAACAGCAAAGGTGAGGCAAGAAAAATCAAACTTTAATTGTTGAAAGTAGTGTGTGAAGATGAAATGAAACAGCTCTTTGTAGGGGAAGGATGTTATTTTCCTCTCTTCTCTTGTGGGAAACAGTTATTGTGGAAAGAGCAAGGTCATTACCCAGTGATATTTCCTCTTATGCCCTAGAAAGATAGTTGAGGCATGAATGGGATGTGTATCGTTTCCCCACTTAAACTGGTGAACCAGAATCAATGAGTTACTTCAGGAGTAAATGCAGCCATTCCTGGTCCAACAGTACTGTGTTGGTACTGTTTAACCAAAACAGAAAAGCTTCAACATTGAGCCTCTATGTCTCTGTCATTCAAGGAAAAACCAGTTATGTAGGTCTAAATGGCATAAAAAGAGTAAAAGCAACATAAATCTTGTCCTGTGTCTCCAATGCAGAAATAGTTCTTGCTATAACATGAACTGTTGCAACGTTGGCATCTCGTTCTCTTGCCTTAAAGCTCACCTGATTGTAACAGGGCACAGACTGAGGAGACAAGTTTTGAGAAAAGCAAGTGAGGTTGCTAAGAAGTGTCTGCTTTTTAAAATGCCAAGGGAGCATCCTCCTTGTTAGGCTGCCTACTTCAGTAGAGAACCTCCAGGGAATAAATCAGCTAATTATGATGGTGGTAAAAGACAAACAGAGCTTTCTTTCCCTTCCGTCAGTAACTAAATATTGTTACCATAGAATTTTTTCTCATCACCATCCCTCCTTTTTTCTAGTATAACTATGATACCCAGCTTGAAAATGGGGAGAAAAATTAGGATGTGAAGAATCCAGAGGTTGCTTATGCCAGCCTTGAAAAAGAGAATCTTGCTGCGGATACTCACCCTAAGGCTAGGGAGTCCATTATTGGGAGGGGAGGGGGAAGATCTAAGTTAATGCTTTTGGAGAATACAGAAGGCACTAGGTTTGAAAACAGTGTGGAAAAAATTGGACATAATCAGAGCAGAATTCATTGGGTAGCTTGAAAGAACAGACACAGTGCTGGTCAAAAGTGTAAGATCAGGGATTTTTAAGCATAAGATGGATTTGAAAAGTGGAGCATGATAATTTCTGGACAGAGAGGTAGAGATCCACTTTCAGAACCTTCCTCAAACAGTGATGAAAACTAAGAAGAGATGTGTAT
>NW_020955365.1:97264-98389 GCF_003031625.1 Empidonax traillii | reverse complement strand
AGTGTGGAAAAAATTGGACATAATCAGAGCAGAATTCATTGGGTAGCTTGAAAGAACAGACACAGTGCTGGTCAAAAGTGTAAGATCAGGGATTTTTAAGCATAAGATGGATTTGAAAAGTGGAGCATGATAATTTCTGGACAGAGAGGTAGAGATCCACTTTCAGAACCTTCCTCAAACAGTGATGAAAACTAAGAAGTGGCAAATAAATTTATGTAGAGGATGACAAGAAAATACAAGGAGATAGTTGGATGTTGTCTGGTCTTTGCCCAAGAGACCTATAGCACATGGAATAGCTACTTGGGAAAATGCCAAAACCAAAACCACTATATCTGAAAAAAGGCAGAAGGAAGGAGCTGAGTCCTTTTGTGGTACCTTCTGTTTAAGTGTACTCTTCGGTTAAAAAAACTCCAAATGAAAAGGCAGGCCTCAGGGTTACATTTTAAAGGATGGAGCCAAATTGTCTAGACTTCTTTCAAAGGAGGTGTACTACTCTGGGTAGTCTTTATAGTAACTCTTTACCCAATATTCTTTGATTCTGTGATTTTCCTCAATGACACAAGATGTCACCATTTCTGGGTGTGGCAATTCCTAAAGAGGAATTAAGAGCAATTATTGCAGAAGGTCATCTCCTAATACCCATCTCTCTTGGTTTCACTTCACTTGTGAATTGCTGCGGCATTGTCAGCAGTTTCAGCAGCTGTCATGCAGAATGCATTGTTGCGGTCTTCTGGGATACTTGGAAAAGTCCAGAATACAGCTGAGATCTTCCTGAGGAAAATAAAGCTTTTGGTGAAATTGAAAATTCATTATATTCCAGAAAAGTTGGATCTTCGGGGATTTTCTTTCTCAGCTCCATTGAAAGAATCTATATAGCAAATTTATTTCAGAGTACTGCACTACCAAACTTAGTAGGCATCAGATGAACCTTGGGCGAAGCATATGAAACTCTGCTAAGGATTGCTTTATTTTCTAACTAAAGGCAGATGCTACCTTTCCAAGCAGTTGAACTGACACTCACATAGGGTGTTTTGAGGAACTATTTTAAATGAGAGGAGATTTATCAGAGCAGCAAAGAAGATGGTCCTGTCTGTGTTAGCACTGCTCAGCACATACTTCTAATGA
>NW_020955365.1:21668-97231 GCF_003031625.1 Empidonax traillii | reverse complement strand
AACTCTGCTAAGGATTGCTTTATTTTCTAACTAAAGGCAGATGCTACCTTTCCAAGCAGTTGAACTGACACTCACATAGGGTGTTTTGAGGAACTATTTTAAATGAGAGGAGATTTATCAGAGCAGCAAAGAAGATGGTCCTGTCTGTGTTAGCACTGCTCAGCACATACTTCTAATGATCTGCATTTTTAGTCACATGGCCTAAACATTCAGATCATCACAGGTAAACCCACTATAGTTTTGATGACAAATCTCTTTCCCTTTGCAACTCCATTAGGGCACATTATTACACATCCACACATACAAAACTTGATGATAATATGAATGGTTAAAACGGTTGCTTGTCATTTAAAGTTGTTATTTAAACCACTTTTGATTAATATATGAAGAATTACTTTCCAAAGGTGTTTTGAGTTTAGTTTTCATGGGCATTTTGCAAACAGTTTTTAGCTAGATTTGAAAATGCCGAGAAACCTGGTAACAAACACAAGACTAAGATTAGTGATTTGAGACACACCTTAAAAATTGTCAGAAAAGGAAATAATGGCCGGACTTCTCGTTTGCAGTATGATATGTCTCTTAATTTGGTATTGCATTGCTGTGCTGAAGTTGGCTGTATGCAATACAGTATCTGATTTTTAACATCATATCCAAGTGGTGGTTTGCTTTTTGAGCAGATATTTTGGTCAGTAAGCATATGCTCTGAATAGTAATTACTGTATCCCTACAAATGGATTTTCAGGCTTAAACTGTGATCGTTTGTTTAACATAACAGCTGAAGACTTGCACACCTAAACGTTAGTTCAGTTCCAACTGAAGAAAATGTACTTCGGCTAACAGCAATGTACTCTGTAACTAGACACTGAACATATTAATGATACTGTGTAACTGAGTGTTACTGTGCTAAATATGACACATCTCAAATTCTGTTAGTGCTCTGGTCATTAGATTCTCTTTTCAATTTGAAACACTATGAAGTTGTGTTTATGTGTTTCACTGTTAATCAATAGTGACCTAGCCTATCAGTTTCTCAATATGTCTGTATTTTCCACTGCAGCTTAAAAACTTATATTTAAATAATTGCTTACCTTATCTTCCCACCTTTTTTTCTGTTGAGGGATGTTACTTAAATGCTGATGTGACAGGCCTGGATATCACCATCCTACAGAGTATAATGCAAGTGGGAGAAAACATACTGAAGAAATATTGCAAATAAATTTGAGTGATGTTTTGCCTATAGAGGAAACCTGGAAAAATCTTGAAATGAGCTCAGTCACAGTTAGGTAGTTATGTGTCCATTTTATAGACCAATGCTTCAGTGAAAAGAGCCAAGTTCCTTTCCCTAGAGGCACATGTTCTCAAATGATACAATGATGTTGAAGGTACATGTTCTCTTCCCCTCCAATGATTATCTTTTCTTTCAAGAAAGTAGAGATGTCGGTTTGTGTGTCTGTAGTTGTGCATGAATGTTTGACATAGCTGTGAAGAGCTGAATCAGGTAGTAAAATTAAAGTGGATAATTTTTTCTTTTTTTTTTTTTTTAAAAAAAAAAGGCCAGGTGTAATGAAGAAATACCAGCTTTTCCCCTTGAACTGCACTAATTTTTACAATAGTTGTAGTGAGCTAAGTTTCTGAGCATAGAAATGGCATGGAGTGTAACAGTCTGAAAAAGTAGTTAAGCTGATAACTCTATCACTCACCTCTGATGTGGAGACTCAGGTTCAAATCTGTGGTCTGTCATTATCCCAAGAGAGTTCTGTAATCGCTAGTTTACCCAACATACGCTTTTCCCTGCTCCATAGATTGCATATAGTTACATAAAAATATTGAAATGGATTAAAGATATTAAAACCAAAACATACAAGTGATATTGATCAGGACACTTGCTTGGAAAACAGAATAATGGTGCAGGTTTACTTCAATTTTAATTTTCCAAGCACTCTTGAGTTTCACATTCTGTTCTTTTCCTGTTTGAAAAGAGTGGACACAAAAAGTAGACACTTCAGAATGATTCTTAGTGTAAGTTTCACATAGGAAAGTGGAATTATCGGAAGCTCAAAATTTGGGAGTCAAATATTTTACTGGATTCTAAAGGCAATTTGTTGGAAAGTAAGGGAGTGTTCTGTTTGTACTATATTGAATCCTTTCTAAACCACACTTCTCAAGTCCATTATTTTTGTGTGACATTTTGAAATGTGTTAGAGCATTGATGGTAACTTAAGAATTGTTAGCACTGTTTGAAGTGGACTTACAGTTTCCTCTTTGGCATGGACTTTGAAGTATACAACTTTGAACTTCTCAGAGTACTATAACTGTATTTTTAGAGACTTAACAAGAACTATGGAGTTATTCATGTATTGATTGTAGATTTGATTTGTTTAGGCACTGAACAAAATTTAAAGCTGTTCCCTTTTCAGGTGGGTATCATCAGTCCATTCTTGTCTGTGGTGAAGTTTTATATTTGTACAACAGTTTTAATCTGCTGAAGTAATTACTATTCATATATGACTTCTAGCTGAAGTGCTGGACAAAAATACATTCACTAAAATATTACATTACCAAAATATATGAATTTGGAACATAGAGGTCCCTCTTTAATATCTCCTTTTCTTTCATTCCCTTTCCTCCCATCTCTTTCCCTTAGTTTCACTGCCCGGCTGTCCTCCCACCTTGCTCCCCTCCCTGCCCCTATCCTCCATCACTCTCTCCATTAATCTGTCTTTCCATTTGTCCTCTCTCACCACGTTTCCCCACCCCCCTCTGCCCTGTCTTTATCTCTCTCTTCTCTCTCTCCCCCAGTTTAAATCATAAAGAGAATCACCTGAAACAAAATAATACAAGAAGACAAATCAGGAAGTGTTACCTATTGGGCTTCCATAGTTAGAGGGAAGGATATAGTGACAAAGTAGTCTGAAAAGAGAGAAATTCATGTCTTTGTTTAGGCCAGAAATTGGTGTTCCTCCATGAGGATGAGCCAATGACAAGTATGATTACACTAAAACAGGACAAGTCACATATAATCCCATCCAAAATTAAAAAGGAAAAGAGTGAAATAGAGAAGACATGCTTTACTTAGAATATGGAAATCTGCTTGGTTGTATACTCTTCTATGAACTGAGACTTACCATAATAAGAATAGCAAATATTCTCAAGAATTGTTGGAGTGTTTGACTTATGTATAAGTTCATGAAGAAATAAAAGCCTGTGGAGAAACACCTGATAGGAACATGAAGTACTTTTGGCATTTGAGAAGAGAGCTTAAGATGTGAATGTCTGATGTATTTTCACAGATAATTTAAATGACAGTGAAAAGATAAAAAAGTGTGACTAGGGTTTCCCGGCAGTAAAGAAAGAAGTTTTAAATTCACACACGCTTAATTGACTTTGGTGATATTACTACAATGTGTTGAATGGGTCTTCCTTTATAACGTATTGTAAACCAAAGAATTTAACTTTCAAGTGCTTTGGGTTTACAGTGGGTCTGCTTTGGAATAAGCATGAAGAATAAGATAATTAAAGTAATGATTTTTATGGAAAAGTCCAGTGACTGACTGATTTAGTGGCTTATAAAAAATCTAGAGAGATTTTGGAGAGATTTTTTGGAGATGATTTTGTTAGTTAAAACACATAAGCATGAATAAACATATTCTATTAAGAGGAGATATAAAAAGAAGAAAGATAGGGAAGTCATTTACGATTGTTTTGAGGTAGTTCATGTGAAGAAACTGGATGAAAGAGTTGTCATGCAGAGATGGCAGTCATGTACTGCAGTTCACTTCATAATTCTCTTTCTCTCCTCAAAGATCTTATGTCTAGGCACAGAGCCATAGAAGTGGAAAGAGCAGATTTAGGGTCTCTTAGACCTAGAAGCACTGGAAAGCATGGTGAGGTAACATTCAGCAGTGTTATCTTGGATGACATTATCTGTGTCAGGATCAACAGAGGCAGCTAATAATCTATATGGGGTTCTGTTTAGATTCACATACATGGAGTAATGATACCCAGCCGAAATCTACACAGAGTGAGCTTGGGTCTAGTGGGACGTCTTAGTTCAGATTCAGTGTCATGCAAATGTGGCTACAATTCTTCCAGACTTCAGCTGGCTTGGGGAGCATTATAAATGCATGCAGTTGGCTAAGAAGCACTATTAGATCCAAAATGACTTTTGCAGACAGTCCTGTGTCTCTGTACTTATATTTATGTGCTGACAGTCTGCCCATGGAGTGGGGCATGTGGGATGCAGGCTGATGGCATGTTGTATGTATCAATGAATGTTGTACGTTATCACATGGCATTCTTCAGACAAAATTCGCTCCTCTTTAATCATACAAGATGAATGGTGCTCCCTTAGTTAGTTGTTATTTGTTATTTTATTTTCTCATTGGTAGTATGAGCTAATGCCTTATGGCACAGTTTGCAAGTGTTTCTGTAAAGAGAATTCTTTTTCTCATATATTTCACAGCAGAGTTTTGCAAATATAATGCATTTATTTTCAAAAACAACCTCGTTTGATGTCAGGGTATTATTACTTCATTTTACAGATGTATATGTGAAGCCATGAGACATTAAAATCAACATTATTGAATAATTTTAGATGCTTGGTGCAAAACACCTAAAACCTGATTTCCAATTTTGCAGCGTATTTGTCATCACAAACCATTTGAAAGTGCAAAGCACAATTTCCTCTGACTACCAGGGCAACTGCAAATAGTGCTTTTACAGTTAAAACTCAGGATATGAAGTGAGCACCCTGAAAGTTACGTGCTTACTGATCATTCTTGCAAAGTTAAATTTAAGAGACTTTCTTACTGTCGAAAAAACCTCTGTGGTACGAAAAGTCTATGTCTCTAGGGCAACATTGCACTACCCTACATATGGATTTCTTCTTTTTCCCCTTTCAGTCATCGAGTTAATTCAGAATATATTTCCCTTTCTGTTTAACTTTACATTTAGCAGGCTCTGTTGGTACAGAATCGTGACCTACCTTTAGAGTAGGTTACGAAGACAGGTTGAGGCAGGTTTACTGAGGAAAAAAAATGCATGCATAATCAGGAATTGAATTAAGATAATAAAGTCTTATTTGCGCTATTTCTTGGCTTTTCAGTGTGACTTGTTAATATTTTTATGTAATTCTATCTATGTAATTTCCTTTTTCTTTTCTTTTTTAAAAATGAACTGATAAACTAGCAATTCCATTATGTTTGTGTTATCAACACCCAGATACATTAGGCCTGTGCAATTTTTGCATCACAGCTGACCAGCTGCAAGGTAGCAACTCCCGGGGCTAAGAACCTGACTATTCATGACCAAAGAAGTCAGCTTTTAGGCCTGATCATGCTTGTAAGACACTAACTGGATGAACCTGATGTAGGTCAGTAAGAGATGGCACTTCAAGATGTGCTGCCCAGAGCTCTCTGTGCTTTACAAGAATGCGTGGTAAGAGTAGCCAGTGGTGATGTGAATTATTTTGCTGAAAGTGTTACTGACATTTGCCCAGTTATTATGGGATTCACTTTAGGAAAATGTGTTCTAACAAATGTTTCTGGTCATTAGATGAAAGTTCAGCTCTTCTAGTCTGTCCAAGTGTTTTCTTAGCTTCAACCTTTATTCCAAATATCTTGTGTGTCTTTATATCCTTTCACAGCTCTTAGTCTTACCCTTGGAGGCCTCCAGTCTTTTTACTCAGCTATTTTAACTATTTCAGTGCCCCCTCTCCAAATTTCTGGTCTTGCCTGTGTGAGTTGGGTTCTCATTTCTGTCTTCTCATTTAATTTTATTTTAATTTCCTTTGACTTTCCCTTCACATTCTAGCTCTTGTTTCCTGCCCACATAAGTCCTGTATTTTCTACTACAACTCTAGATCTCCTTTCTTAGAACTCTTTAGTCTGAGGTAGATGCCTGACATGAAATTCCAACTTAAATAAAGCAGTTGTTATAAGCAAAGTAAAATATGATTTTACACTGGGGAGTGGAGGTAGTTTGTAAGAAGAGGTAGTGTTACTAGGGCACTTACTGAATTTACTGTCCATAAAGAAGAAAAGTTAACCAGAAAAAGAACATATCTGAATCTGCTTTTTACTGATGGGCAGTAACTTTTTAGCATGGTTTGTACAGAAGACCATGATTTATTTAATTCTGCACGGTAGGATAAACAGAGTCTTAAAATGCATTAGTGTGTAAATAGTACACTCAAGGGACTTATTGTTTATAAAAGACAATCTGATTGTTATAGTAGAATGAAGGGAATGCTGTAATCAAGTAGTATGGAAACAGTTTAGAAATCTGAAAATAATACTAAGATTTCAGAGAGTTTTCAAAAAATTGTGTGAAAATGCAGGGAAGTCTGTGAATCAAAGAGCTTTTGGTTGAAAGGGTGAGAAAGGGCATTTATTTATATGTGTGTGTGTGTGTGTGTGTGTGTGGATATACATATAGCTAAAAGAAAAAAATAAATCCCTCAGTAAATGAAGTTAATTTCATTGGTTTGACTAGTTATTCTGGAGAGTGAATGGGAGAATTCCTCTATGCCATTAAAAGCACTGTTTTGCTCACATCCAGCATATTTGCATGATAGAGGTACTTGGTGTTACTCTAGTGCCGCTGCACCGGTAACATGTTCCAGATAGAGAACTGTCTTCAGAATGTCAGTACATTCAGCACTTTTATAAATCAGTCTTGACTATGACAGATACACTCCCAAAGTATTTGACCGATGAGCAATGGGAGAAGACGTTGTAAAATTTCTTCCCTCCCCCTACCATGTGTAAATTTCAGAATATATGATACTTAAGTACTTTTTCATTATATAGGCTGGATGTTTTATTTTATTAAGGATATTAGCTTGAAAATGTTTGCCACATCCGAGAATTCTTTTTTGAAGGAATAGTGAAAACTGAAATCGTCTCGCAGTATGGTTTGTAGTTCTCAGGAAGAAAAATATGTTCATAAATATTGCTTTCTATAAATCTAATATGATATTTTACTATCATATAATGTGTAATATGAAGAAAAATAATTCATTATCTAGAAGCATAATTCATTAAAAAGTTCCATCTTAAAATAGAATTATAAATTTGGATAGTGAAAGGAATACAGAATATGCAGCATTTTTATTTTAAATATATAATGGGATTTAAGTAAATCAAATGATATGTAATTCTTAAAACCTTAATTATGAAAAAGGCAAACATACATTAACTTGAATATGAAGGTTACAAAGGAATAAAGTTTTACTAGATAAGAGACTTTAAACACAGAGACTATATATGGTAGCTTATTCTACCAAAATTTAAGGTTAGAAGATAGAGGGTTTACTCTAACAGTAAAACAAAGAGGAAGATGCATTTAAATGTGGCTGATTCCCAAATTAACCTCAACAAAGTCTGATATGAAAGCTGTCATGTTCCTCTAACCCGTTTGTTTTCTTTGTTCAGTGTCTTGAAATAAGTTGTCACTTAGAGACACACTAAAGTTTGATTCCGCTGAGTATTTTTGTTGCAGAGGAAGAAGCTAAAATTGCATTAGTCAAATTGACAGATGCTGAAAAATCTGGAAACTATTGCAAAATACATTATAAAACAGAGACTATAGTAAAACCTGGATAATTCTGCAGGAATGGGTTAAACACAATTAAATGTTTTGATGAGTAAAGAATATTTTTAAGAGCACAAATTAAATTATAAAGACAGAGTATATAAAGAATAGTGAGTAAGGAGAAGTTGCTACCAGATACTTAAGATAACCAATCTATACAGATACTCCTGTTTATACTATCAAAAGAATTGAGAGATCTCGAGAAAGCTCGGGGAACCTAAATTCTCTAGCAACATACAGTAAGAACACTCCTAATCCCAATTTACTATCCAAAAGCACAGGCAAACCACAGAAATAGAAAACCCCCAAAATTTTATATCATTTTTTTCTCAAGGCTACAAAAGAAGCGTATGCCAAAATTGTATTTTTTTCCCCTCACATCTATTAGTATGGGCAAATGGTTCTTATTTATTGAGAGTATGTCTAGAGTTCCTCAGATGTCTGCGTTTTGGTATTCAGTTCCATTCAGCTTTAGCTTGCCTACTTTCAGTAGTTGCATCTAGGTATTTGTGTTCCTCTTCTCTGATACTGGTAGTAAAAATAGTGTCATTTATAGAGTTGATGCCTGAGACACACCCTGGTGCCTGGTTCATCTTGTTTTGGAACACTCAGAGGAATTCTAATGTGGCAGTACCCGCAGGTAGCTGGGGCAAAATCTCTTACTTAACCATGCAGATGATCTACCACAATACGACACGATCTATTCTTGTCTACAGGTTTGTCATTTCATTTTCAGAAGTTTTATCAAACCTAATGGTAATCTGACTTTCACTGTAGTGAAAATCAGTGACTAGTGGCAGCACTTAACATGTTTATGTATGATCCTGAGATTAGCTCAGTTGGTTAGAGCGTGGTCCTAATAACGCCAGTCATAGAATCATAGAATTAACTGGGCTGGAAGAGACCTCCGAGATCATCAAGCCCAACCCTTGATCCAACCCCACTGTGACTACTAGATCATGGCACTCAGTGCCACATCCAGCCTCATCTTAAAAACCTCCAGGGATGGTGAATCCACCACCTCTCCGGACAGGCCATTCCAATGGCTGATCACTCTCTCTGTAAAGAACCTCTAACATCCAACCTAAACCTCCCCTGGCAGAGCTTAAGCCCGTGCCCTCTTGTTCTACTGCTGATTGCCTGGGTGTGGGTTTGATCCCTATATGGGCCATTTACTTAAGAGTTGGACTTGATGATCTTTGTGGGTCCCTTCCAACTCAGAATATTCTATGACTCTAACTTACACTTGATATCTCGGTGCCCATGTTTTGAAATTGATCTTTAAGTTTTATACCAGATCTGTGACAACCATCCTCTTTGTTTTTCCATGTTGGAGATGATATTTGCAATGAAGCTACAAACCCACCTTCAGGTAGTGCTCCTTGAGGCCAAATCTGAGGATTAAAATTTTTCTGTGATCCTCAAGATATATGTTTCACTTTCAGCACGTTACTAAGGACATTGAAGTTAACAGGAACTTATGCACATCTTCAGAATACTGCCTTAATATTCTGAGAAAACTCTTGTATTTAAACAGTTGGAATGAGTGCATCATGTATTAATTTTGCATTATGTTATCTCATTGCAGGTGTATTAGATTATTTTCCATTCAGGTGTTTATGAATATGTTTAGTGAAGTGCATGATTGAAAATTCTCGGGAACCATAATAGACAGTGAATTAGAAATGACAAGAAGCAATGTCAGTGAAACATCATACAGTTGACTGATAGCAGATTAATCAAATACATTAAGGCTTAATTTAAACAGATCTATCACTAACCATCACCCCAAAATCTTCTATGCATATGATTTGCCTCTAAAGTGTGGTGGTTGTGGTCCAAGTAAACCAAAGCTCTTGTTCTTTGTCAGACTTAGAATTGAACAAAATTAAGAAAACAATTTGAAATTATCATTCATTTCTTTTTACAAATAGATCAACTCTTCAAATATTTTTTTTAGGAGTAAATCTTAATAAAATTTGAGCAGATCTGACAGGATAATTATCATTGCTAATATTTATCTTCTAGATCATGTTATTGATATCAGACCAAGTTTTAGAGTGAAATTATTCTCTATTTACCTTGATCTTTTGCCCTAAAATCATGTTTTTAATGGCAATGTTCTCAGTTGAACTTCAGTTTTAGTCTATATTAAAGATGACGATGTAAGACTATCCATTGACTTATGATCAAAGAATTAAAAATCATTTAGTTGATTGGCAATTGCAGAATTCAAGATAAGGCAAGAATTTTAGAAATCTGACTAATTTCATATTTCTGTAGGCATCCAAAGTCATATGCATCTGGAAAATGGAGTCTTCTATCAGAATAGATTTATGATGGGGAGGAATAAAGTGTGAGGAAGGGGTGAAAGGTGGGAATGATAAATACTGAAATGTCCTCTTTAAAACTGTAGATGCTCTTCAGGAACAAGTGTATAGTGTGAGACAGTAAAAGCAAGAAGAGTATGCTCAGTGAAAGATACGTATGTGTGTGGCTAAGTGGATATCTTACTTGACAGAGGTTTACCCTGTCTTTTGCAAATCATTTTAATTTAGAAAGATAACATTTTCTCAAGACTATTAAATTTAGAATGGAATAGTAGGGACAGCTGGCTTCAGGATAATTGGTAAATTTGAACTCTGACAGACCAGGCTGATAGCAATGAGAATATCTGTTACTTTAACCCTTCCATTCCATAGGACAAATGTCTCAGTCCTTAGTTTCTAAGTACAGCTGCCATACCTTTTCCCAACTTTCTCTCATATGCTCTCACAGCATAATTGTACTTTTCTCTGAATATTCTTTCCTTCTGAGAGATGCCTACTGCTCTTTTCACAGCTAAAACCTACACAAATAAATAAAGTTCACCTTTTTCTACTCACTTCATAGCAACCATCCAAATGTTGAAGTATGCTGGATCCTTTGTTCCCTCTTCTCTTCTGATCTGGCTGTAAGAGATGTGCATCTGTTCCTGCTTCATGCAAGGAGGACCAGGAATAGTAGAACCTAGAATTAATTGTTACTTGGGTCTGTAAGGATTTCAGATCATATGGAGTGTAGGGTAATATTTATTTTATCTTTTCTGATATGTAGAAATCTGTCAGTCTTAAATCCAAGAAAAAAGGCAATCATGAAAATTTGGTTCATTTCTGGGATGACTTCTGAAAGCTACTACAGGCAAATCTGAGATGTCCTAATTTTCCTTTGATGTAATGTCATAGATTTATTTTTTTAAAATAGATATTTAGCACAAACTGTATTTTTTACTTTTGTTTGATCCTAATTAAACTACTTGTCATTAAAAACACCAGCCACTTGCAGCATGTCCTGCAAAATTCCATGTAGGCTTTCTCGAAGAGACTTGTCGTAATTACTGAGAGAGAATCCTTGCTATTCTTTATGCTTGAAACATTCTGTTGCAAAGCCTGTGTCATGGATCTATAATTCTTGTTTCTATATTTTATCTAGATTAGCCAAATATAAAATATACAGTCATGCACTAGTTAAGGGACTGGAGGCCAGGATACTTCCCAGGTGAAGGTTCTGATTTCCCTTTTTAAGGGTTTGCCACCATCACTGAGCACTTTGGAAAGAAAAAAGTCAGCCTTTCTGGGTTCTTTGGTGAGAGGAGATGGCTGCTTGTATTCCTGAAAGGCCCTCTGATCTGTGGGTCTTAAATGGAGGACATTTTTCTTTAGTCTTGAGGTGCCTTAGGCTTGAAACAAGCAGGGGATTAAGAAACATGCATGTCTTAGAGTTTCCTCTTGACTAGATTTAAGGAGCTGCATACTGAGTGTTCTCCTTTTAGATGATTCTCTGCTGAGTGATAGCTGAGTTGTCTAATTCTGGCGACGCAATGTATGTGTATTTATACATAGGTATTTAACTCAGCGTTCAACCAGGGGAGAAATCTATGCGTTACCTATCTTGTATGTGCTATCCTTTTCATAATTCTAGGCCTTAGAAAAAAGCAAAACTGCACTTCAAAATGAATGAAAAAGGTGTTCAGGACATGGGAACTTGTACACAGAGCACAGAACATAGAAAAGCCTTTCAGCTTCAGCCAGGTAGTATTTGTTTACAATTTGGTATGCCCTTCCTTTGAGAAGAAAACTGAGAAAATAAGAGGGCTTTGCAGTAGTGAATTGAGGGACAATATCTAGGCTTCCGTCTGTCAGTAGGGAAGTAAGATCAAGATTTGAAAGGCAGTTACTATAATCATGGAATTCTGTTCAACGGTGTATGAAATAAAGAATGTAAAATGATTATTCCTTTCTTGAATCACTTTCAGTTGTTTTAGTATCTTCAACCCCATCAGGATATTTGTATTTTCTTTGTGATGTCCAAGCACATGAAGGGACAAGAGGGTGAATGAAGGAATCAGCATAGATTTATCAAGACTACGTTGTACTGGGCTAACCTGTCTGCCATCAGTGATGAGAACATGAGTCACCAGAGGAGGCCAGCACTACATGTGACGAGCAAGCTGGGGCAAGTACCTATTCACCTCTGTTAAAAAGGTGTACAATTTTGGATCCATAATAGAAGATATGAACAAACTGAAGACAACACAGAGGAAAGAGACACCAGAATCATTAGGAGGCTGGAGCACTGACATACTAGGAGCTGAAAGGATTGTTTGTTGAATCTGAAGAATAGAAGACTAAGCAGGATCTCAGTAAGTGTCCTCAACTAAAATAGTTTATTTGGTGTAGACCACAGTGAGGACAATCAAGTAGTGCAACAGATGTGCAACAGGAGAGGTGGTGAAATATCCATGACTGAAGATACTTAAAACTTGACTGCACAATTTTGCAAGCAAACTGCTCTAACTTCAAACTTAGCTCCAAACTGAAATTTTCCCATCTCAGAAAAAGTAGTTGAATCAGGTTATTCCAGAGGTCCATTTCATATATTCTGTGAGTCTTCACAGTTGCATTCCAACCGTGAATTTCCAAAATGTGTTTTCCAAAATGTGTTTTCTTTCCATAAGCATTCTGTCTTTTCTGGCAACAATATCTGCGGCTGCCAAGTTCTTTTCGTACTCAGTCTTGGTCATGGGCTTGGTCATGATCAGTCATGTCCACTACTTGCTACTGTTACTCAGCTTCTTAAGCAGTGATATTCTTGAACAGGAGTGTTGTTCTCCTCCCTAACTATCTTTTTGATAGTGTTTTTTCCTATTGACTAATTTAAGGTGTACTAATTTAGTAATTTTCTTCATCTGTTACTTTCTTCACTTGGAGTTGGTAAAGGTGATTGCATGTTCCCTTAGTTTTCTGCTGCAAAGTCTGTCTTTGTTAAAGGTGGCATTCTTCACAAATTGTTTCTCGCTAAAGCCGTTCTGGTACCTAGAAGTTCCTTCAGCCTCCGAAAATTAGAGTTACTTTTTAGTGGGACAGAGCTTCTGTTTTCCCTGTCAGCCCATTACCTGCATTGTCACAAACGCTCTGAAAAAGTCAAATTGTTCAAATTGGCATCTAGACCCCAAATATTTATATTTCCAGTAGAAAAGTATGTTGCAAGTTTGCTTGGATATTGTCACATGCTGTGGTCTTATTTTTGTTGCAAGTCACGTGACCAACATTTGATCAGTCTTCTAATTCTTATCCCAGTGATTCCTGGGAGCACTTTATGGCAGTACTGAATGCAGTTCAGTGTATCTCCTATGGTTCTGTCTAGGGCAGCCAGAAGCAGCCTAGATGTTACGAATGTTGAACTTAATTTCTGTTGCCTCTTGTCCTGTCATAGGGCACCATTGAGAAGAGTTTGGCTTTGTCTTCTCTACATTCTGCAGATACTTTCTGATGAGATCCTCCCCAAACCTTTTCTAACCTAAACAGTGCCAGAAGTCTCAGCTTCTACTCTTACGAAAGATACTCCAGTCCCTTGGTTTTGGAAGTTAAATTATTTTTTCTTTCAGTAACAATTGGAAAGTAACTGTGCCGATGGTTTGACTTAAATTTGTAAAATGTTTTTATTTTGATTTCTTTTATCCTGAAAAGATAGCTTTATTTAAAGCAGCTTTATCTCTTCACATAAAAGAATTCAGTAAAATATCAGAGAAAAAAAAATGTGTTTTATTCATGTATTATACAGCTATAACTTACCCTCATTTTATATTTTCATCTTACCTACAAGAATAAAGAAATAGTAATAGAACCAATAAAAGTAGAACCAAATGCTGCTGGAAGCACTTCTACATGGGGAATTGCTGTTCTTGTATTGCCTGAATTATTGACAAAGTAACTTCGCTCATTTGACTTCAAAATATTTTATACATAATTTATGTTTTATAGTATAGTACCAAATGTTGTAGTAAAAACTAATTTTATATTGCTGTCTTTACAATGCTGAAATATTGATGATGATTTGATAGTAACTATGTTGACTTTGGTATAATATCTTATTCATTCAACACTTAGGTTGTGTTCAGTTTAGTAAGACTTTAAATATTCACCTTTGTAAAGATAAAATCCACATATTTTCTTTTGGAGAGTATGAAACTTTTTTCCTCAGATACATTACAAATATGTGTTCTGCTTGATGTAGCTCAGTGTCTAAGTATGAAAACAATTTCCAGAGAAGGGAAATGGCCTTGGGAAGAAGTGAATAATCATACTATGTGCATATATTTCTTATTTACAAAACCCTCCACAGTACGTTGCATTTAGAAGATTATTTTTATCCTGTGTTTGCATATGTCTGCCTTTGCTTATAGCAATAACTATATTTAAAATTATTTCAATGTAAAATAAGGTTACATCATACAGTGTGCCAAGTGATATGTAGTTTCTAACTGTGGATTGTATGTATATGTATTATTGTTGTTCTTGTATATTTCATTTGAGATCCATGGCTTGGGGTCTAAGTTTAGAACTGTATACTTCTTTTATTTCACCATGTAGAAAGCGTAAAAAAATAATAACAAAATAATACGACTTTTATACTGTAACTAACTTGAGTTCTACTTATTATTTTTGATTCTGTGATGGACCACAAGTTTGTGGTTGATTGATTTCTGAACACATATGTCCATGCAGCTGAAATCAGAACTCCTTGACAAGCAGTGTCTGTAATTCCGTACATCCACCATGTACAAGTGTAAAGAAGATGGTACAGCCAGCTAGCAAGTCTGTGATCTTTTAAGGCTTTTAATTACAGGATTGAACTAGTAGGAGCTCAGTTCAAATAAATTCTGATTTCTTTCTTCCTTTCTAATACACAGCATTGATTGCATTTACTTTTTAAAGTATTTTAGTTTGTATCCATTATATACTTTTCAGGGCTTCGAGTCATCAGAAGGGAAGGGAGAACTGTAAAAGCTTCAGCACTTTCTGCTAGATCTCTTTCATTAGAACCAAGTAGTGACACCACTTTTTTGAACTCTTCACAGTTTGGGAAAAAGAAATCAGGAGTCTTTAGGAACATGTTTCTAACATGCATGGTGGTCAGGACAGTGATGTCCTCTTATCAGCTTCTCTGAGCAGTTGCAGCATATAGAGGATACTGGAGAAAAGCAGTAAGAATTCTGAACTTACCATAACACTTCTTAATGCTGAGGCTGAGAATACTGTACTTACTGTGTCCAAAAGAAGAGGTATGAGTACTTCCAGTTTCTAGTTATCAATGCCAAAAATGTTAAGACTGGAGTTTTTTAGGCCATTATGATATTAAATGGATGATCCCCTAGGTTAAATGCATGAAAACTTGTCTCATTATTACAAAGCTCACAATGTACAACATATCAGCACTAGGAAAATGCCATATCAAGAAGACCTCATGAAATTTTGGTGTTTAGTGCATGGGGTCAGGGAAATACACATCTGTGCTACAAACTTTGCTGACAGTTTGGCTATATGAGGAAGGACACTGAAGAATAAGATTCCCTTGTGGTTCTGCGCACAAGCCAAACTGCCAACAATGTTTGAAGCACAAAATGCTTCTATATGGCTAGTAGACTAAGAATCTGTCATATCTGTCCCCCCTCCCCCCCAAAATAGGGAGAAATAATTATAGAATTCACTTTGAATTTATCAAATGTATGTTTATGTTTAGAATAGGAGGACTCTACTTTTATTGCATATCTTTGTAGTGACATTGGTTAAAACATCCACTTTAGTGTCTCCTCCGAGCCCCATTATTGTACAGAACCATTTCCATTTTCCTTCAACTTTGTGTGACAGTGGCCGAGGAATCAGTTCCATTTTTGTGACATAAGAAATCAATGGTAAACCATCTAATTTCAAATTTGAAAGAAAACAGAGTCCATCTTGAACTTAAAGAAGAGTTCAAATGATAAAATTCAATACTATTTTATGTTCATATTGACAGGAGTAATTTGTTTCTCTTGGTTTTGTAAGATACTTTTTAACGCAATTTAATTTATCTGTGAGAAATACCCTTTACTTAAAATTGGTTATAAACAATTCCAGTATATAAACCTACAGTTCAGACTTTTCGTGACTCTTCAGTGACAGTTTCTCATTCTCAAGTGGACTGGAGTGCCTTTTTATCATCACTGTGATGCTGTGCCACAATGTGATACATAAACAAGGAGATACGAAATTCTATCTGCCATACTGGGAGCTGGCTAATCTTTCAGATCAGTATATCCAGTCTAAGATTTGAATTCCTAGAAGCTCTGAATACACGATCAGACGATTTGACCTACTTTAGGCTTGTGAACTGTGAGTGGGCAATTTAGGGTAACATTCTGTAATTTGATCTTATGACCTCAGCCTTCTAAAAGCTGCTGTTTTGTCTCAGAGATCAATAGAAAGTGTCTCCTGCCCTGCTTTAACTGTGGTAAGGCCTTGGAGTCTCCTTCTTCTCTGTTTAAATTCCCTGATTGATTCTTTCATTTCTTTTCCATTTTTTTCGGGGATTTGCAGAGACAGTGTGACAGCCTGGGACTATGGAAGTGCCTAGTTCCAGGATATGCTTCATCATGGGTCTGGATATCCAATTCTAACTTTCATCCTTGACCTGTTCTCACAAGAGAGAAACTTGTTCTTCCTTCTGGAGAGACCATCTAATTAATTATGGAAAATACCATCTCTGATAAGTGGGACAAATTTACAGTATTTAACTAGGTCCCTTTCACCTAAGAAGGTTTCTTTCTTCTTGATATGTGATGACTGGAAAGTCAGAAGTGAGAAATCTGCCGGTCTGGTTAGGGATTTGGCTGCCCATAATTTCAACTCATTTTATACTGGTGAGATTAATTCTTTTTTCCCACCTAGTCACTTCTGACTTCCTCCTTACAATTTGTATGGGCGTTTATTTCCAAGAGCCCCTGTTTATAGAACTTAAATTTAGGTATTTCTTCATGTGAAAATTTTTCAGGTCTATGCCTACCTTGTCTTTTCTGAACCATTTTCTGAACTGCTTTTTTTTGGTAGGTGCTCTTTCTGCTAAAAAGTTGAGGAGATTCATGCCTAAAAGTTAAGAAGATTCATTAGCAATCTTCTCCCTGAATAAGGTCACTCTGAGTCCATTGTGGATTCCTTTCTTAGCTTGTTAGCAGAATGAGACTCCTAGACTTCCTTGTGGGTAGTACGTGCAATTAGGGATGCTCTGCTAGGAATTTTCGTCAATGTGAGTGTGCACGTGAAGAAGGAGAAAAGAAGCAAAGGATTTAACTTAACAGTAGCAGTGTATTGTTTGGAGTATTCACATCTACAACTTTCCTTCCCCTTACCCTCTATCCTGGAGTCAAGCAAAGGGCAAAAAAGGAGGTGAGGTCAGTGTACCAGCATTCCCCCCTTCTGTGCCCTCTGCTGGGAGAATCAAAGGCAAAAAGCACAGACATGAACCATGGACAGATGCTCATCATCCTCTGTCTGGACCCAGACTCAAACAGTGGTGTTCTTGTATCCTCTAAGCTTTTAAATGCTGTTGTTGAGAGACAGGCTTCTGCCAAGCTTGTGACAGGAGTGTGAAGCCACATCTAACTTCAGTGTGCCAGGGAATGTTTCTGGGTACTGGAACGTGCCATGTGGCATTGTCCCAGAGAATGAGCTACCAGGCACAGCTGAAGAATTAGTATGTGCCTAGGGCCTCATAGACAATCCAGATGCAACTATCCTGTTGGTGAGGTTTGAGTAGTGTAGGTGTGGAGCATTCTATGCCAGTAGGACCTCAATGCCAGAAAATAGTTCCAAACATTTAATTTACTATTGCTCCTGCAGCCTGAGTTCCTAGGTGGTTCAAACTGGAAGGGATAAGAGAACTGCCATGGCATTCAGAGTCTGGCAAAATGGAGAGTACTCACCTGCATACAACCCACGATATGTTTTCTGGGAGCTAAGCAGAGTGAGGTAATTTTGATCTCAACAGTATATAAACATTCTAGATCCCAGATTGTCTACTGCCATTTTGCAAATCAAAATGAGGACTGAAAAAATTGTGCCTCTGTTACATGGAAGACAAGTACACAAAACTCTACTGTCTAAACATGATTATCTGGAGAATTTGTTACAGATTTTAGGTTATTCAGAGTCACTGTGGGATGTAGGAAAGCCAAAAAACAGTTTCTATTTGCAAACTTAAAAAGGCAATCCTGTATCAGTTTTACTTTAAGATTTTTGTAACTGTAGTGGCTACAAAACTGAAGTTGTAAAACTCATTCTGTCATTTAAAAAAGCCTCCAAGCTGTTCTGAAATAATTTCATGCCCTGCTCTGTTCTTAAATTTCTCTCTTCTATGTGGCAAAACTATGTAATCAACTAGGTTAAAATTTGTATTTCACTGTAATGAAAACCTAGTCCTTCATTGGTTATTGAAGTGGTAAAGTTTTCTGTTTTACAAAAAAAATTCAGAAGTTTTGTCTCTGGCTTTGTAGATTTGGTATAATTTTAAAATTTCTACAACCAGAAACTGCATCCTGGTATTCTATTTCTGTGCCCAAGGAGAAATTAACCTTTCAGCTTTGCTTGAATATTCTTTTATTGAAAATATTTACATATTCTCTGTGCATTCAGTCTAATCTGAACTGACATGATCAAAGTCTGTATGGAATCATGGCTGTATAGAATCTCTATGCTAGTAATGTACTCCCAATTAATTCAGTGTCTCAGTTATCAGTAATGCTGTGGTACAATCTTTTTTTTAATTGTAAGTTTGTTGTCAACTGAGGTCTTTCATATAAATTTGGGATGAGCTCTCGTCTTTTAAGATGCCAAGTTCCTTCAGATTGCTTTTCACTCTTTACAGCTGGCTTCTTGAAAATACAGAAGAGATGGCTATTCTAGTAACTAGATGGTTTTCAAACGTTTACCTTTTACTACAACCCCCTTACACTGGGAAACAAATGTTCCTGGAATTGCATTAACTTAAGATACGTCAGAATGAGGTTCTTTGCTTGGATAGTGGGACTGAGGGAAGCCAGCCATGAGCCACCAACTAGTCAGGCCTGAGCAGAGCAATTTGAGGAATGAATCTCTTTTTCTGTAGTTCTTGATGGGTATCCAGCTATTCAGTAAAGCTGACCTGAACAAAGTATCAGATCAGTTTAATACTTTTGTGGGTGAAGCCTTGGCCACTTCTTAAATTTATTTCCACTAGAAGGATATATAAGTATTTTCTAATATGACTCTAAATATGACAAGTGTAGTTTTGGCCAGGCTTCAGCACTTGGGAGGAAAATGTCCCTCTTCTTACTGCTGGAAATCAGATTGTGCACCCTGTGTTCACTCTGGTGAAATGGTTGTTTCATCATTTAACTCAATAATCTTACTGTCAAGATCGAATTAACTATCAAATCTACTTGTTAAAAGTGTCCTTAGAATGAGATGTAGAAAAAGATCCTTCTTTCCAAGATAAAGATAATTGAAATTTAAAGTGAATTCAGTATTAGGTAAATTCAATTGGGGTCTGTCTTTCAGGGGTTTGGGGGTCTGGATTCTTTTAATAGTTAATATTAAGAAGCTTCTAGAGAACCTAGCCCTTATGTGTGTCACAGGCCTTCCATCTCCATCATTTTCTGAAAGCCTACACCTTTCTAGAGATTTCACAAAGATCACTTTCTCTCTGCAAATATATGACTTTTAATGTAAACCAACAGAATAAATATGCTTTATGTGTGCAATAAAGGAAAGAAAGATGGAATCTGCTATCCACACATGGTGTATCAACTCCCTCTTTTTTCTTGTAGGCCAGTCTATCCTTGCATGTTATGTTTAGTTTAGTACCTAAAGTATTCAGTCAGAGATTGTTCTTCTACTGCTATATTATATAAAGATTTAGGAACACCATTTGCATTAAAAACAGCTGAACAAATCATAGTAATTGTTTCAGGAGTCCTGCAGGTACTGTAGTGCTGATATTAGATTAGAGAGCTGCGATGAATTACTTTGCATGGTGTCTTATTGTGGAACTGGGATTTCCTCTCCAATGTCTTTAAAAATCTGTCGTATTGGGAGGAATACTGGCACCCAGTTTTGGGTTCTCCAGATATCTCTTGCCAAACAGGCAGTTCAGAAAAAAACCTTAAATTATTCCTCTTATAGCAGAGTCCTATAATATATTTTACATAAACGTATTTGCCAAAACAGATTTTGTGGAGTATCCTATCAGTTCTTTTTAAAGGAGCACAAAGATGCCAAGATAATTCAGTTAACATTCTTGAAATATTTTTCCCCAAATTTAGCATTTTTATTTTAATATTGCTGAAAAGTTTGTATTTCACAGAGCTGCAGTTTTCTACTTACGGAGTAAGTGGCAGGTTCATTTTTTAGAAAATATGCAACAGTAAAGCTATTTAAAGTAAAAAGAATGTTTCTTTGTTAGTGTTTAATTGTTTTTGTAAAATTATAAAACACAGTGTTCACTTTAGATGCATCTAGAAATAAGTGATGGGTTATTGTTCTCATCAGCCAGATCTTCCTTTTATTGTAGAAGCTTCTGTGTCATTTAAACCTCTTAGTCTTGGATTTAATTTCTACATTTCATAAGGCTTTTAAGTAGAATAGAAACAATAACTTCTAATGGATTTAAACAGGGAATTCTAACATAAATAGACTGCAATTTTCTGAATATTCTTACTGTAATTGCATTTTGCCTTCTAAGCTGTGTGTCATAAATTATTTTTTCCAAGAAAAGACATCGTGTTTGATGACTTTATTTTTTTCTTGGTGACCTAAGTGATTACTACTCTATCTTACTAAGTATTTTGTCAGTGATGTGATGAATATGACCTTTGCAGTTATTTCAGTATCAGTGTTCTGGAAATTTTAAGTGAGTAAATTGCTGTTACATACCCAAAAAGTTTGGAAGACCTTTGTAATATGTAGGTGTGAAACTTCATCCTCTCTAGTTGAAGTATGTTGTTTGTCTTTGTGGAAGTAATTTTGTAGTGATAAAAGTATTCTCAGTTATGATCACAGTAATGCTTTGGATGCTGCTGAGGTAATTCTGACCTCTGTTGGCAAAGCACAGCAAATGAAATGTGTGCTCAATAGCACACTTCTGTTTTGATATTATTTATTTCAAACATGACATGTTACTGAAATTAAGACATTAATTATGTGTTTTTATTGTTGGAAAGCTTTTTTTTTGTCGTATTGTACCAATTAGCTTGAGCACAGGGTAGAGGATTTATGCTCAAACTGTCCTCAGTTAATAACACTTTCTGATTTGGTAATTTTTGTACCAGACAACAGCTTCATCCAGTATCTTTCCTATGCTATTTCCTATACTTTTCTATACTATGCCAAAAACATTCGAACATATCACATTGTAATAGCTCTATGTGTTAAGAGATTAGGTGTTGCAAAAATTGTATTTGAGGTTTTCGGTATGTCTTGATACAGCCACCATTCAGTTTATGGCTCTGAGAAAACCTAATCAGTGGCTTGATTTTGCCCAGTTGTACTTTCTGCAGTAGCTAATTTCACAGTGATTGACTTCCTTATTTAACTTGTTAATCCATTTAAGAGCAGAAAGAAATATTGATGTAATCTGAACAGGTGCTAATTTTTTTTCTGTGCAGTAAATGTAATTTCTATCATATATTTGTCATATCTATATTTGTCTTTCACATGTCTTTTCTAGGTTGTGTTCTTGTTAACAAATTTAATACCATGCTGATGGAAAGAATGAGTGTCAGCATTTGGATGGAGCAGGCAGCATGCAGATACTTCATGCTAGCATTCTAGCAAACACAATAAATGTACCTCTGCTTTAAAACTGTGTTTCTCCAGAGAACAGACTCAAATTGTTTAATATTTTATGTTATGGATAGGAAAGGGGTTTAGTACTTTTTTGAATTCATTTTCATCAAGGTTACTTTCAATTACCTTATATCTTGCAAAAATGCACTCTTGCAGGCTTCTGATGTTCTCTGCCTTGCTCATTGTCTGCTTAGGGCTATGGAGTCTGAATAATTGAGAAAGTATTCTGCTCGAAAGCACAAATGTTGTGTATATGTTCTACATATGTTGTAGGTCACTGATAGACTTCAAGAGCCTTAATATCTCAGAATACCGGTGCTCTTATGAGATGAAGATACGGAAACTTTGAATTGAGAATATGCAGAATCATATGGATGACTGATTTAATACCATGTTCATGCAAACACAAGATGTGAGACTCTTACAATTTTAACATTCTCGTATGTCAAGAAAGCTAGTGATTGATTTAATTAATGCAGGGATTAATACTACTATAGGTTGATTTTGGAATCTCCTTTTCAAATCTCACCATAAATTGAGAATGAGATGTGAGATGGCCTTCAAGAATCATGAGGAAATGGAGTCCTCTCCATTTCTTGTATTTTTTTCTGGTGTCTATTTTGCTGGTGTCTGATAGAATTACTCTACTTTTGAGGAAACCCAGATGAGGAAGGGCAAGGTATTAAAGCCAGCTGAATTGCAGACTCTATATATA
Source organism: Empidonax traillii (assembly GCF_003031625.1). Taxonomy (NCBI): domain Eukaryota; kingdom Metazoa; phylum Chordata; class Aves; order Passeriformes; family Tyrannidae; genus Empidonax; species Empidonax traillii. The sequence continues at coordinate 74,746 of NW_020955365.1, read as the reverse complement.
GCAAGCTCTGTTCTGTGTGTCCTAGAGCGATAACAAAGAGTCTCATCTCAGGTTGGTTTCTAGGATGAACAATCTTTAATACTGAAATGAGGTCATAGATTTAACAGCATCCATATTAAAAATTTTTTTATATATATTGTTTGTCTTCCCAGTGCTGCTTTCATTGCAAGAGCTTCAGGAATTTTTATTCCACTTAAACAAATGTCACTAAGTGTTCCAGGATGCATAGTTAATCATTTAGAAGTTTTAAAATCTCCTTTTATAGTAAATATTGACTTTGCCTGTCTGCGATAAGAATGTGTTTAAAATTGCAAACACCATGAATTTATGATGGATGGGAATACTGTGTTGGATCTCCAGAAATGTACTGTGGAAAAAACTCTCTTCAACTTTTTTCACTAAAGATTCAAGGTCAGTTGAATTAGAAAAAAAGATGGCTAAGGGAATATCTCTCCTAACAAAATATGTCATTATATCTGTATTCTTGAGAGAAAGAGAAATAGGACTTTGCTTCAGTTCGTTTCTGATAAAAAGAAAATACTGATGTATATATACTTCATTGTTCATAGGTATATTCATGTAAGTGTATAGAATTGTAAAATCATAAAAAAAAATAGAACATGCTGAGTTGAAAGGGACTCTCAAGGATCTATGAAGTCCAACTCCTGGCCCTGCACATGACCATCCCTGAAAGTTACACAGTGTGCCTTGAGAGTATCATCCAAATGCATCTTTAACCCTGTCAGGCTTGGTGCTGTGACCACTTCCCTTGGGAGCCTATTTTGGTGCCCAGCCACCCTCTGGGTGAAAAACCTTTTCCTAATGTCCAGCGTACCTGTCCCTTGACTCAACGTCATGCCATTCCCTCACATCCTATCGCTGGTGGGCAGTGCCTGCCCCTCCTCTTCCTCTCACGAGGAAGTTGTAGACTGCAATGAGGTCTCCCCTCAGCCTCCTCCAGTCTGAACAGACCAAGTGACTTCAGCTGCCCCTCATATGGCTTCCCCTCAAGGCCCTTCACCATTTCACTGCCCTCCTTTGGACACTCTAACAGCTTAATATCTTTCTTATACTGTGGTGCCCAAAACTGCACACAGGACTCGAGCTGAGGCCACACCAGTGCAGAGTAGTCCAGGACAATCACCTTCCTCAACATAATGCACTTACAAGTCATGAGGTATGCAAGGGCTTTCACAACCCTTCAGAAGATCCGCTTCTGTGGGGCTTACAGGAAAATAATGATTATTTATATAATGTCACTAAATAGTAGTTGTCTGGGAAGAGCTCATGATACAAAGAGTGTGGAGTTGCCCTGCGAAGGAACAGTTAGTCTAATGCACTAATTTCCAGCATTAGCCGTATGGCATCCCTCTAGATTGCTCAGATCACATAACATCATATATAGAGATATCATTGGCAATGGTTTTAGAATATGATTCACATTGCCTAAACATGAATGACTTTACTTAGTAAAGGTACTGCCTGCTGATCTGGTTTTGGACCAAATATTTTCATAATTTAGTAGCAGTTCTTAAGTTTTCTTGTGCAGGATGATGTCAAATAAAAGGTAACATTTTTTCCTGTTGGGATGACTGGGTTCTCAAGGACAGAACTCTGGAGTGAATCCAAAGATCTGTCTGACTCATCATTGACAAGCTGGAGTTACTATGGTTCTTTGTGAATTAAGCAAAAAGCCAGCTTGTCCCTCTAGACAAATGGAATACAGAGGAACTCTGCTGTCATAGCTGATGAAAGCTTTCTGTCTTCTAACCACTCTAGGCAAATTGGTCTTGACTGTAAATATAAGGCAAAGCTAACCAGTACTAGTCAGGAACATACTGCTTTCTGAATATAACCACGGTATTATGCGGTGTCCTCAGCCAGTGTACTTTCAAATGAGTAATTCATAAAGAATGAAGAAGCTAAACTGGTTAGATGAAGGTCAAATGCAAAGTGACCTTATATATGACAGATTTTTTAAATAGGCTGTGACTAATTGATTGTCTGTTCCTTTGTCTGACATCATCACGAAGTCAGTGTGGTTTTCCTTTGCATATTTGCATATCAACTGATTTTTTGCAACATTTAAACTGATATAACTATTAAGACTGTCAGAATAAAATTGTATACCTTCAAAGGACATTTATTCTAGCTTCAAGTTATCAGAGTTCTAATTCATTTAAACTAGTTCACTTGAATTTTGTTCAGGTTTAGTCTATTTGGTTTTTACCATATAGAGTTATTAAATGGAGAAACTGAGTGCTCATCAACATGTTTTTCTAGATAGATTCTTTCTCAAACTGAACATACCTAAATTTGCATGCAGTTAGACGTGCACAGACTGTCCAATCTGCAGACTTCTAGAACACCCCTCCCAGTGGCCTGTGTCAGCCATACTAGACCACTAGTTTCTCTAGTATTTTTGATACAGACTTCTGCAGAAGTCTGCTGGTTATCTTTTGGTTATTAAAATTTAACTTTCACCCTGGTCTCATATGACATCAGCTCCTTGCACAGTCTCAACCTCAGACACATGCTGCCACACAGCTGGCTCCCAGGCTACTTCACCTGCTTGCTGGCTGATCCAGCTTGATCTTCATTAGCAGTCATATGCTGTCTCACACACCTACACTACAGTTGCAGGCTCCATGGGCACACACAGGTCCTCTGACCCATGGTCTCTCATTTGCTCCAGTGTCTGGCAAGACAAACACATGATCTCAGCCATCATCTGACCCAGTTGCTGGTAGTTTGACCCTCATACGTGGACACAGAATAGAGGCTCTCACCCAGGAAAATTGAAACAGAATTTAATATATATAAATTTAATAATATAATCTCTCTCAGCCTGAAGCGTTCCCCATCATTTCTTCATGTTGATGTGTGTCACCCCAGGACAGTGGAGTGGAGGCTCTGACAGTACGGTTCTGAGAGGGAGCCCAACAAGGTGTGTCTTTGCCTGCTGTTGTACTGCTGTTCTCTGCTGGACTTGTAGAGATGGCCCTTTAGTGTACTAATGACACATCAGTGATGAACTTCAGAGTAGCTGGGCCAGGGTATTACTTGATTCTCCTCCTTGCTGTTACCTCTTTGTGTTCCTTTGTGGATATACTTGGGAGCTGTCTATCTCATAATTTAACAGGTGTATAAAAATTTGTATAGTTTCCAATTGTCTCAATACCATTCAGGCCTGTTCTTTGGGTACTTCACAATAGTAACGTCCTCGTATAAAGGTTTTAGAATTTCAGAAGTTCCTTTCAGGTTGCTTCTTAAGTCCTAAATCTATCAAAATATGCTTTTGTAGGATCTTTTCTTTTTCTTTCAGTTGCAGTTCTTTTATCCTGAGCTTTGCAAGACTCATTATGTCTGAAGGTATTCTGGATATCCAGGACTTAGGTATCTCTGTGTCTGGTATTCTGCCTTTCTTCAACCACACACTGAACGTCTCTACTTTATAATCAAGCTTTTCATAGTTCTTTCCACTGGAGAAACTGTGGATGGCAGATTGGACTAATAACTGTACGAGTCTTGTCATTCTCCAAACAAAAATGCAGTTGGTAACAGTGAGAGCAGTAGTGGGCAAGTATATTAGGCTATCTATTTGACATTAAGGTTATTTGTGTAGTTCTAAATGCTTCCACCCTGCGCCAAATTTTGTGGGCAGGTGTAGTCAGTTAAGTCTATCAGTACTCATTTAGCAGTGCTATTTTACAAAACTTGAAAAATAATAATTAGTGGTGAGATACTGGATTTTGAGTCTGACCTTCTTGGACATGTGCCGTTCTTCCACATGCTTTTTTAAATTACCCTTTCTTACGACTTAAGTTCCCCCTTTTACTTATCCCTTTAAGTGTTGATCCTGCTGTTTGTATATTTGGAAAAAGATCTCTTTCTAACCCACTCTTGTTGTAGCTTTTCATATAGGAAAGAAGCATGATACACAGAAAAAATAATAGTAGCTAAATTCATAACATGAGTTTATGAATTTTTTCCTTTTTTTTACTGCTTGATATCTGTCTTTATGGATATTACTGTTACTGCACATGTAATTCCTTAGGCAGGTTTTCAAAAGCAAAACAAGGTTCTGAATTCAATCATAACAGGAATGTTCTATTAAGATGAAGATTATTAGGTAGCTATTGATTCTCATGACTTAGGTATACTAAATGGAAATGATTGACTCTTTCTAATTTCTCTTCACATTTCTGTTCCCAGTTAACATTCAAAAGGAATTATATGTGTACTGGAGGCTTCCACAACAGCTGAGTCGAAGAAACCTTCTCTGCCTTTCAGAGATGCATAGAATCAGAGATAGACACCTTAGAAGTACTGTGTTGTGAATGTCTACTGTATCCCTCTAATAAGGGATCAAATATGCTCCTTGGTATGAATCCAATATATATGCTCCTTTCTTAGCTTGTCCTGACTAGTTCTTCAAGTTTCCATGTCTGTAATTCCTTGATGGTAAGGGAATTGAAATACCTGAGCAGAATCTTTGTATCTTACACATGTGGTACATGGGAGAATTTCCTTTAGCTCTGGAAGTCTTCATTGCCAAAGAAGAGTGAATTTAATTACCTCCATTTACCTGTAATGCCTTCATCCAACAGTAGTTTTATGTTCCCATGCTAAGCTTATGGAATATAGCCTATACCTGTAGTTCTCGTACCACATTTACTAAAATGATACTCTTCTATATTTGATAAGTAACAATATCAATTTGTATAGGTTAGAGCAAGATAGTTGTCCATTTGGTATACTTTTGCATAAAATAGAGAATGGGAGCTATTTTTCTGGTATTCACCGTAAGTACCATTATTGTTGTGTGTCTGAATGACGATACATATTATTGTATAAAAGTTTGCATTTTCAAAAATTCTCTGTAAAATTGTCCATGTACTTTGTATAAGTTCAGCTGACACAACTGAACATGTGTATGAATGTAGGCAGAGCACTAATGAATACAATGGCCTGGCTGTGGGCTCAAATAACTTTAGCCAATGTATTTCTGTCGGATTAACAGTAAACATGGAAATTTTGGAAGATTTTGGCCCTCCACAAGTTCCCTGTAATATAAAGAACAACACAAGTTCCTGTAATAGGTATTTATTCCATGGAACAGAGGAACAATAAGGAAACTAGATATATCTGGTTGATGTTTGCCACCGACATCAATGGAAAGAGAACAAAGCTTAAAATTTCCCGCTATTAAAACTGACTGGGCAAGATTAGATTCACTGCTTCTGTTGAACTGAAGAGCCAGGGTGTCTCTAGGAAGAGCTTCCAAAAGTACTGAGGACCTAGGAGAGAAGGTGAGGAGTGGGAAGGGTGAGGACCAGGCTATGTGAGCCTCTCAGGCCTCAACAGGGTTTAGACCCTAAAGTATGCAGGCTTGAACACCATGCTTTTTCAATCTTCTCTGGAGCAACTGATTCCATCCAGTGTCATCCTCCTCCTTGCTCCTTCATTTCAGAGAATAAATAAATTCCAAAGTCAGTTTTCAGAGAAGGCTTAGTAAAACCAGTGGGTAGACAGACAGTCATCAGGCAGCTTTCTAAGGCTTTTAAAGACTTTTATCGTTGGTTACCAAAAATATTTTCCTTTCACCTTAGCAAAACTACCATATAAAGAGCAGAAGTATTAGTTCATGGATAACTAAATAGCGATGACATATTATAATGATAATGAAATAATATGATGAAGGTATATGAACAAAGAGGAAATGCGATGGAAAAATTATGCATATCTTGCATGCATAGTTCTTACACTGTTGATGGAGAGTGTGCCTGTGTGATGATTAGTTGAATTAACTTTTGATTTCCTTGCTTTTGTTTTTTTATGTGTTTAACAACAGCCACTTCACAATTATTTCTTTCCATGTGGCAAAAAGTCTAGCAAAATAAAAAATAAATAAACTAATCATCTTTTTTTTTAGTCTGTTATTTTCATGTTTCATTTGAAATACTACTCTTTATATGTAATTATCTTCAGCTCATAAAAAAAATGCTAATTTTCTTGCCAAGTAAAGAGTATTTTCAGTTAATATTTGATGTCAGTTCAAAAGGTCAGTATTCCTTGTCCATAGTGAGAGCAGACTGTAAGAAGGAGATCTCTGCTTTTGGCAATAATGTAAATAGCATAACAGACTTCAGTTTCTTTGTACCTTACTTTGGCAAGATGAAATGGAAGAAACTAATTGATAATCATGTTTTAATTAATTGTTGAATAAAAATTAATTTTCTGCACAAAAATTAGATTCAGTTACTTTCTTAAAATTCAATAAGTGATAGGAAGATTTTCCTAATTTACTGATGTACATAGGAAAACAAATTCCTAACTGACTAATGCATGCCAATTTAAGAAGTTTGATTATTGACTGCATCAAAGTATTAGAAAAACATGTTTTTGAGAACATTCAATATTAACAGTATTCTAAAGAGCTGCTAATCTTCTGTCAACAAGTATTCTTTTCTGGTGGTTGAATGGTGTTTATTTTGTGCCAGGTTCTCCTTAGTGTTGCTTTCACAGGTGTTTTAATATGCAGATAAATCAATATATTTGATAATTCTTCACAAACGGTATGTGTTTATGATATCAATGAAGGGCTCTTTAGGATTTTTCTCAATCCCCACTCTACTCTTCTTTGAAGTCAGATGCTTTTTATGTAGCTAATATACAACTGGACATTTGCCCCGCTGTAATCCGACTGCAAGAGAAGAGCTTTAGATGAATCTGGAAGATTTAGAGTGTAAGAACTTGAATTCACAGACTGTCCAATTTGAATTTGATTCTCAGTTGCTAATGCATAAATAGGCCCTGTGTATGCTGGACCTGCATTCCATTTGTAGGAAATAATGTTGCAATACTGTAGCAATGCAAGACAGCCTAGGAGGGGATTTCTGCACTGGTCCGAGGGAAAAGAGGTGCTTGTAGCCGAGTCCTGCTCGTGTTTGTTGCGTTCTTTAGTTTGTTAATCAAGCTGTGATTTTGGGCATGTATTTGTGTACCGCTTGGAAGCTGACAGTGATTAGTTTGTCCATCCTGTCTTGTGTCTCTGAGTCATCAGGGTTTACTCACTGTCTTTTGTCCTTTGTCTCTCAACCTCCCAACCTGCGTGTCCTGAGGAGCTGTCCCATAGGTGCATTTATATACTCACTAATAAAGTTTCAGAATACTGTTTTATTTTTTAATCAGTATAGTTTCACTAGAACACTATTTCCTAAGACCAGACCCAGGAAGTACAATAATGTTTTAAATAATGCATGAATTAAATTAGATTAATAGGGGAGAAAGAATGCAGATTTTTTTTTTTTTTTTGTGGGGGGGGAGGGGGAGGGTGGCGTGGGTTTTTTTTTAGTTTTTATTTGATTTTTTAAATGCTTTTTAAAAATATTATTCATGATGCCCAGAGCATCATAAATAATGTATGAACTCATGGATCCCTTGCATTTTGAAAAAAACACCCAACTGACAAGTCCTAACAACTGTAAGCCAAAGCAATCAAGCTAGCAAAACGAAGTAAATTTTATTCTGGTTGTTAGTGTATTTTTTTAATATTTAAAATGCTACTTTCTATACCACTTTTTTTTTTTCTTCATTCTCCTACAAGGTGATATAAATAAAGTGATGGAAATATAATCCAATAAATAAGAAAATAATGAATAAAAATTATGCAAAAGCATGACAGGTTATAGAGTATCAATAGATAAGAACTTCTTTCCTTCCAATAGATAAAGACAGTTTTTCTTCGTCGTACAAATCACATCTGTCTATTACAGAGAAGCTATCAGTTTGAGGACTCAATTTTTACTATTTCAAGAAATTAAAATAATTTCCTTTAATTAAAAAGATTAGAATGACTTTTCTTATCTGGGAGTTGCCTTCTGTAGAAAAGACCATCTGTAAGTGTCTGAGGAGATTTTTAAAAAAGGTTCCCTAATTTTTTTCTTCTTTGCACCTAAGAAAATAATTCAATTCTGTTCTTCCAAGAAATTAAATTGCAGGGAGAGGTGAGATACCTAGCATTATGTAGAATTATGCTCACTGCAGAACACAGTGTATCACCCAAATAATTCTGTATGCACACAGTATTACTTGCAGGAAAACAACTGCTTAAGTTTATGAGCTAATGAATCATTCAAACACACACAGTGAAAAAGAGGTGTATTGATGTACAGTCTAACATCAGTATTCCATACTCTCTGTGTGTGTATATACATATATTCCATTTTATAGGTAGTAAATTACAGATTCTTTAGTATATAATTCTTAAAAAACATATGTTAAGCATACCATGTCATTTTGTTCGTGTAGATAATGAAAAATGTCAGTATATGAAGAACTCCTTTTACCTGTTTGCTTCAGCTTGTTTTCTTTAAGCTACAGCACTTGATTCTAAGGTGCAAAGTGAAGCGAAAATGTGGCTTGCCAATGATTGTTTAACACAGTATTAGAAACTAAAGAAAACAGATTGTAATTCAGGGCTTATAATTTTGTGTCTTGGAAATTTTAATACTAACCCTTGGAAACTGTGATACAGAATAAATTGTTTCTACAAAGGATACAGTTAGTTTCAAATGTAGTAGTTTGGAAAAAAACCTGCGGATATTCAATATGCTTCTGTTATCCAGTGTCCAGTGTTTGGTTTTGTTGTTGGTTTTGGTAGATTAGCAGCCATATTTTTCAACGCTGAAACAAAATATCTCCTTTACTGGTTTTTGAAGAGTCCCTAATAGGTGCTGAAACTGGTTACACCAGACGTATAATGAAGCTGATTGTAAAATACAGAAAGACAACAAAAGGAAAAACAAAAAAGAAGAAACATAATTTAATTAACTTATTTTAAATATACATTTAATATATTAAAAAAATGTAATTAGTTAAAGTGGGAGCTAAAATATCAAGTCAAGCAGAAAGAATACGTTTACTGCCCCTTTAAAGGGCTTCTCATAAATCTTATGTTTGTTTGATTCTAGACTAACTGACCTAAAGTCAATGAATACATACTTGTGAAAAAGTAGTGCAAAATCAGATTATATCCTCAGTGTAATTACCAGAGTAATAGAGGGAGAACAGATCTAATTGAAATGACAGAAGAGTCATTAGTCTTTAAGACTGCCCTACATAAAGTTCATGACTACTATAAAAATGAATGTGTAAAATTATTTTTATAAATAAATTATATTGATATCAAGATGACATTTGCTATTTAATATTTTTTCATGGTAATTAATCTCTTAAATTTTTATCACACTTGTGGCAGAAATCTTTAGATTATTTGTACATCAGATTTCTGATACTTCTGTACTTGTCAAGGCAAAAAATTTACTTCATAATTTTGCTTTATTTGCAGCATCTGGCGAGGACCAAACATAAACTGCACAGACAGTTCAGGTTATACTGCTTTACATCACGCAGCTTTAAACGGACACAAGTAAGTACCTCACATTTGTTTTTTATGTAGAATGGTATTTAGCTGTGTAATGTAGAAAAATACAACATCACACTGAGGTTTTCACTGAAAGTTGACAAACTTTGACTTACTGAAATAGTCATATTTCCCATGGGATATATTAATATAAAATGTTTTGACGCTGTCATCAGTATCAGCACATAGTAATGACAAATGGGAAATGCAGTTTATAAGCTATTGATTATATACTTTTTCTTCCAAATTCTTCCTCGATTTTGAGTAAATTTATTATTGTTACTAGTTGTGGCTCTAGTGCTTTTAGTTGCTGGGAAATTGCAGGAGAAAATTTTGCAGTATACTTTTGTGTGTATGTACACACATATAGTATGTTGAACGTTTAAGAAATCAATTTTGTTAAACAAAAGAACATTAAAGATGAATCATTATCAAAGCAAAAGTAACATGAAAAGAATATTTAGTAATTATTCACTTGGAGGCAGAAAAAAAAAATGACCTTACAGCTTTTCCCAAGGTGCTGCTGTCCATCCAAGCTGCCACATGCATATCTCAACAATTTTAGGGGAAAGCATGCAAAACCCCCACTGAGGGACGCTGCACAGGCACATCAGTGCAGGGGAACTATTTAAGGCATTGAAAAGAATCTGGAAACTTGCTAGGCATTTTGTTTTATACCCTGTTATTTGTTCTATGTTACCTCTGCTGTTACATTTTCCCCTTGCTACATATTACCTCCATTGTATTATTCTGCCAACTGCATGTTGTTATTAAGGCAGAACAAGAAAGAAAGGTTATTAATGAAGTCTAGAAATTTCTAGTGGGATGGACCCCATTGTAATCAAGGTAAGAGCTGCCCCACTTAATACAGTCCAACTATTCTGCTTGCAAATTGATGGTATTAACACTGACTGGATTTTCACTAAAAAAAAAAAAATTAACATAAAGCTTTACTTAATTCTTCTGTGGGAGATAAGGAGCTGCTCAAAAAACAACTGAAATTAAGAGTGACTTGAACTAACTTTAGTGTGATTTTGGACTGTCCATAAGATATACATAATAATTATGTGTTTAATTTTTTCATGGCACCATTTTTGCATTCTTTCACAGATACTTTAGGATGTGTCTTTAATTATATTCTAGAAACCTGCATATTGTCTTTAGGAAAGATTAATCTTTTGGTGAATATAGGATATGCTGCTTCTAAATAAGTATGTGAAGTTAAAATACTGGTTAATTAGATACTGTGTATTTTCTAAAGTTTGAGCTCTGTAGGAAGATCAGAATCATCTATTAGTATGTTTTTACTTCCATGGAATTAGGTCTAAGTCCTTAATATGGTCTGTTAAACTCAGCCTTTTTGTTCATAATTTATGGTTTTCTTGTTGTGCTATGGCTCATTTTTGGCTGACGAAAGCTGAAGTGTTAGCTTGCAAAGATTGCTGGTTTTAAATAGATAAAAACTGAGTTTAGTATGTTTAATATTGACAACAAACCAATAGTTACGCAGCAAACTAAAACTATTACTTTATAAACACTGAAACTGTTATATTAAAGTAAACTGAAATACATCATGAAGTTTCAGGACCTGTTATCCAAGCCATCATATCACTCCTGCTGCAATGCAAGTACTGTCAGCAAGAGAATTGGAAAAACACCTGGTGGTTCTAATTTTGTTAGTCAATACAAATAAATAACTTCACACTCTATTTCAGATTTCAGACTTGAAATTCAATATCAAAACTATGTACAATCTTTTGACACAAGAATCTTCCCCCTTAGGGGAAGTTCTTGTTCTTTAAATATTTTGGGATTATAATTTTTCTCACTTTACATTAGGTTGAACCTGAGATATTTTGGAGTTTTTTAGGAAAAGTGAGAACATAAGACCTAATGACCCAACCAGTAATTTTTGGCTGGGACATTTGTTGGACACCAGTATTCAAATCCCTGTTGATCACTGTATGTGGTGAATTCCCTCCTCCTTCATTATTCTGAGATAGATTCTTTCCTTCAGAAACTATTCTGATTTATATAAGTAATTAAGTCATATCTGGGGCAATCACTGGAATCTCAGTTTCCCTAAATAATTTTACTTAGCCCAATAATGTTACTGGGCTAAGGACTCTCAGTCTTCTCTCTGAAATTTATTTCTACAAAATGAAAAAGTTCTAACAAAGTGCTAAAAAAGAACCACCCTAGATAAGTGTGGTGGGTCAGGGCATTCTTGAAGGATGAAGGAGATGTACGTTCTATTTTGTAGCTTGAATCTTGTAATTCACTCATCCCAATAGTTCCTGTATATTGTTATCCATAGATTTCAACTGTGGAGGGTTTTTTTTTGCTAATTTTCTCAAACTAAGCTGAATTTATGCTTCCTTTGTTTTGTGTCCCTTTCAAACAACTGTACATCTAGCTTTCATCAGGCCATGTATTACAACACCAACTATTACAATATGAGAAGTCTCTGGAACCTTATGTGTGCTAAAAAGTTTCCCTCAGGATTTACTTTTCTGGAACTTTCTGTGTAGGAAAAGTCTTTCTGTAGTGGAGCTGCTCTTTCTTGGTTGTTTTCATGTTATTTGACCTTGTCAGGAGTAACCAAAATCCAGCTTAGATTCTCCTCAAAGCTTAGATATGATGAGATGACTTCAGTATCTTTTGAAGTTAACTGAGAGTTTCTTTTGACCTGGTTATAGTCCCTCATAACTCACCACATTTTTTTCTCGACAGGAAATTAAATAAGGTTCCATCAAGGTTGGGAGAGTAATTGCCTCAGAGTTGTCTTCAGTCTTAATTTGTAGTCAAGGGTTTAATTTTTAGACATAACATAGGCTACACTGAGCTTCCTTCCCCCACTGATTTTTTGGGCCAAATCAGAAAGTCAGTGTTCCCATATTCAGTAAAAAATGTGTGTAGAACTGCCTACACTGGATCATAGATTCTGTTAGCTTAACAACTAATGAGGCCTGACTATGTCACTCTGAGATGACAAGTGCAGCAATAAGACAGAATTTATTTACTCTCTGAGATACTTGATAACATTATCATATCACACAGTTAATTTTTACGTTTAGCTTTTGAAGTTAAGTACAGGAGACTGCTTAAAAATCAGGGATGGAATATACCAACTTATACTAATCTTTCATTTAATGTATGATAAGTCACACCAAAAATACTGAAAGTAATATAAAAAGAATTAAAATGATAATAAGTCACTTCTTCCCTCACTGCTATCAGGAAGCTGCATGTGGGAAATGAAAATAGAAGCAGTTATTTCATAGAAGATATTATGTATCTAGCTAGATCATCATTAAATTGTTTTTAAACTATTTTTGAGGTAATGCTTTAAAGAAGAGGAAAAATTGTTGCTTAAGCCTTACTGTGAGAATCATGTCCATAAAACTACCCTCTTGTCTTCCTGCCTCCAGAACTCAGCAATGCTGGGGACAAGAGTACTTCTCTGCCTTTAATGCCTGGAAGGTTTGCCTTGAGGGACATGCACATTGCTTGGACTGGCAAATTCTAAAAGTGATTTTGTGGCCAGATCCTATTGAAAGAAACAGATTCAGAGAGCTGATGATAATATTGGTGGTATTCATAAGTAAGAATCACTAAAAGTAATGACATTTTGGCAATGTTTTATGATCTGCTTAATTTTTGGAAATTATTGGTCTTCACTTTTTGTATGTTTCTCTTGACATACAGGGGTTTTTTATTATTATCCAGGATTAAGATTTTGGTAATATGTATGTTCATGTAAAAACTTAATAAAATAAGCTTTCTGTCAATTTTTAGATTTACCTCCTGTTTTCCAGGGATATAGTTCTCAAATTACTTCAGTATGAAGCATCAACTAATGTGGCAGATAATAAGGGTTATTTTCCTATTCACTTGGCTGCTTGGAGAGGAGATGTAGATATTGTGAAGATTCTCATCCATCATGGACCATCACACTCCAGAGTGAATGAACAGGTGAAGTGATAAAAAATATTTGTGTGCATCAACAGAAAAGAGAAGCAAATATTCTTTAGGTCTGACAAATTTATAACCAAGTTTAAAAAAAGTCTATTTTTCATTGTTTCTGTAGTTTCTTCTCCAAGACTGATAAAATATTCCATTATAAGCATATCAGATACTTTTATTCTGCATGGGCACTGACCTAAAGAATATTGGATTTAAAAAGTATGGAAAAATCTTCCTGCTTGTTTTTGAAAAGTCGTGTAAAGACATACTCTATGCATCTTTTATGTATGGATGTAAATTTCCATAAACTCTGTGTCTTTTTTACTATATTAAATATTAAAGTCCTGAAAACCTTTGAGATAAAATTACCATCCTTGGTATATTTTAAGTGTACTGTAAATTAACAGATATGCAGATATAAATGACAAACCAGATGGACTGCATGTATGCATGTGCAGCAGAAAGGACACATATATACCAAGAAAAAAAGTAATGAGAGGATTACGGTGGGTAAGGGCAGTATAAGTATGTTGCATTCTGTTGTCAACCATATGGCACACTTTCTGTTTTTAATCTGTGTGTTCTTATGTGGTCCATTCATAGGGCCATTATTTAAAAAGCGAAAGAAGGTGATTAAAATTTGACACTATCTGTAGTAGGCTGAACCATTTAAGGACTGGAGGTAGGCTGTGAAATACAAGTAGTAACCATTAAGCTATTGAATTTGCCAGGGTAATCAGCTTGTTGTTGGAATGTAAAGGTGGGAGTCAGCTCTAGGTTCAGATCTAATGTCTACATTGCCTACATTGCACCATTTGGTTCCACAGAGGTCTGGTCATAGTAACCACAGGAGCCAACAGGGTTATTCAGGTGACCACAAGTAAGGCAGGATTCAATTGCCCAAACACAGGAATCCAGTACTTTCTAAGGCCCTGCAGTAACTCAGATATGTGCATGGGCCTGAAATTAGGACAGAGGATGCTCAGAATTTCCAGGTCCTGGTGGAGTGGGTGATGAACTCCAGGTGGGGTAACACCTGGTAACCTACAGCACCTCAAATGGTAAAGTGCAGTCTAACAAATGAGTTGCACTCTCAATGCCTGTATTAGTGTGGCCAGAAGGCAAATGGTTAGAAAATAAGAAATGTGAGACTTCGATTGTAAACACTTAACCAGTGTGAGATGCCATTCCTTGAATAATCTATTTGATATCTGAGGTTATACACTTAGCCGTTTGAATCCATACAACAACTATGATATGAATATCAAGTATTAGTGCAGGAAATATAGGAAAATAGTGTAATAAAATATGCCCCTGTGGCAGTCTTCTGGGAAATCCTATAATACTCTGACTCATCCAAGAAAAAAACACAAACCCCAAAATTTGTCATTCTGTGCTTTGAGTTGCAGATTAGGAGTTTCTCCAATTTTCTCATTCTCCTTAGCCATTTTTTGTAGGATGAAACCATTTGAATCGTAGGATTACCTTTTGCCAAGGAGAGTATTTTTTTCAGTTTTATTTATGCAACAAAACAAAAAGCAACTTTTTGATTTCATGTCACCCATTTCTTGAAGAGATTGTAAACTGACAGAAAATGCCACATACACATTCAGACTTCTAGCATATTCTTGAACTTGATTAGATGTGCTGTCGGGTTTGATTACTGGAGCAAATAAGCAGGGATAAATCTGATTATATACCCCACTGACTCAAACAGGTCATCTTGCCGTCTATTCATCTTACCCAAAAAAAAATAGAAAATGCGTTAGCAAGCCTCACAAGAAATGTTACAGCTTAAGTCTTTTAAGGGAATCTTGATCATATTAAACTTGGAAGTTAAGCGTATGAAGTTTTTCTGACCTTGTAAATTCCTTGGTGTTCCGCTCTGGACAATGGCCAGCTTTACTATGTGGACTACTTTGCTGGCACCTACTTTCTCCTGGTAATTAGCACTCTGCGCAGGAGAATACTATCTGTACCAAGAAAAGAGGGAAATGCCATCTTGATATAGAGCCACCTCCACCCACACGTCCTCAAATAACACCTAAGTGGCATCCTCACTCTAATACCTGTTGTACGTTCTTATGAGCCTGTGGGCTTCTGAGGCTTTTGCTTATTTGCAGATAGGCTCTATAAGGCAGGTGACTCTTCATAGCTCTCATAACTTCTCTCACATCTGTATAACTGAAGCTACAGCTTATAAGAAATCCTGGCCTATTTTTCTTCCTTCCTTTTTCTTCTGAAAGTTGGAGAGAAGGACAGCCATTTTTTCATTGCACTTTTTCACCACAGCAAATACTGTACTCAAGTCAGACTTTTTTCCCCCTGGTTTGTTTGTTTGTAATTGTTTTCAGTTTAAGAAAATAATTTTTTTTCATGATTTAAAAATTATTGCAAGCAATTTGTAATAAACTTTTGCTTTTCATCTATCTTACTAAAATTCTGTGTAAATGAAATCCTTCTAAAAACTTCGGTGACAGTAATGAACAACAAACAAAGAAGTAAATGACAAGCTCATGATGCTTAAACGTATATTACATGAAATAATGAATTTAATATGGTATACTGTAAGTTGATTGAGCTGCATTCTACACATTTAAAATGCAGTTAAGTAGCATCATATCGAGCCATATCCAGCATCTAAAGCTCTCAATGCCCCCTGCTGTTCCTATTACATAAAATTGGAAAAAAACAGTAAAGAGTCAAACAGTTAAAGGACAATTATTTTGTGGGGGTTGTGGAATATAGACTGGCAACTACACAAAGAACATAGTTACAGCATAACAATTATGTAAGAAGAACTCTGTCACTGTTTAATACAGGATTCTTAATTGACATTTATGTTATATGTTTTAAATTATAAAATATGGTGAAATTACAAAAATATAAGTATTTAACTTCATTGATGAAGACTTAAAATGATGTAAATTATAAGTTGAATTAAGGTCAAATATGTAGTATGAGATCAAGACTTGTTATTAAGTAGTACCAAATCAAATAAAAAGGTGTACTGTTAACAGTCGAACTTCTTACATGTGTATTTATATAAGGACATCTGGATAGCACAAACGTTTATTGTGGCAATTCTCATCATAAATTACATAACTGACAACAAATTGTAATCAATGAAAAATGGTTAATAAATAACAGCCACATACAGGTCAATAGGTAGTGGTTTTTGACAGGAAAAAAAAAGTCAAGTAACATCAGGAATTAATATAAAGCTTAAAGTATGTTTTTACGGCAAATGTATAGTGAAAAATTTACCAGAAAAAATGTGACTGGCTCTGAAATTTCTTGGTGAGGTTCTCTGTTTTTCTTTATGCATATAGTGTGTCTTTTATCTTAAATTGGTGTATTCAGTGTTCTGTAAATTTACCCGTGCATCAAATCATAATGGTCACAAAAACCATTCACATTTCTTTAATATTGTTTGACATTTCTGAAATGAGAAGAAGAGTTCAAGATGCATTCATAATATGTAAATACCTAATATCTAATGTATTTACTGACTTCTTCAAATCATCAAAATGAAGCACAGACGTTATATGCTTTTCCCCGTGGCACCTCAAGGACTTCAGTGAGTACAACTGATTTTCAAAATAACCTGCAAAACTAATATTTCTCAAGTTTTGCATTTGACTTTACCCCCTCCCCTAAAGTTAGAGACTATGTGGATGAATTTCAGTTTCCCTTGCAACTCTTACTCTACTTTATTTTGAAGAAAAATATGCAGGATCAATCTTTTTGATTTGAGCCAATTGCAGCAATATATTGGAAGAACTTTTTCATCAGAGTCAACCAGATTACTATTTTTTACAATGTTTACATAAGTAAAGGTGAATTACAATGGGAAGTCAGTAGATTTGATTTTGATTCGGACTGAATACTTTGCAGGCAAACTTCCTTTATTTTTTCAGAATTATTAAGTTATTGGTGGGACTTCTCAGGAAACTGTCTTCCTGATTTAATACATATGGTAAGACCATACTGACATAATTCCTTTCTCTGTCTTGGATATATTGTTTCTGGTTTTTTTTTTTTTCTTCTCTGTTAATTCTTTAGTCATTAAAGCCTAATTTTTGTATTTTTTCATCTGTAGTTCACTATTCTTCTATATACTGAGTATATAGATAGATGTTTTTGAAGTCTTACATTGTTCTACCCTTCTTTAATTTTAACTTAAATGCTTGTTTCATAACTGAGAAAATAGCAAAAGGATTTTCATAACAAATGTCTCATTGAGTTACTTGACATTGGGCTTATGTGACAAAGAAATGGCTCTGTGATTTAGGAAGTCTTCCTTTTCAAGTTCATCATCAAAATGCATTGATAATAAAGAAGGGGAGCATTCTTTGGAAAGGTCTGTTTATCCACCACTTAAGTCATTATTGGTTGTACAGTACTTGCATGGACTTCAGGAGCTTTAAAACTTTCTTGGCAAAAATACCGGACTACACAACTATGCAACACAAGTCCTGAATTTACTCATGGCTTAATAGAAGCTTCACAAAGGCCTATATAATATTCATGATAGCCATTCATTCTCTCGATATGTCCTTTACTTCTTTACCATTAGACTGCCAAGCTACAATAACTGTCTCTAGAATGTATTTGCTAATCTGTCCTCTAATGAATAGACCTCAAGATACGTTGTACATTTGGCAGTGGCATGCATTCTTAGTAGCTAAATGGTGTTAGTACAGCCTGCAGTACTGATGAGATCCAGTGCTGTGAAGGCACACTTCAGTTTGCAGCCATATAGACACGAGTTCTGACTGTATGAGGAAGGGAATAGATTCAGAGAAGGGCTACAAAATGTCAGGATCATGCCCACAAAGAGAGCCATGTAACAAATAACGAAGAAGAAAATTAAAAAAAGATTAAAAGCTGAATCACAGGATGGTTTCCTTATTTCTTAAAGAGGTCCATTGGGCCGTAAGAGTAACTGCTTGCTTAAAATATTATTAATTATGAATATTAGAGACTTCTGTTTTATACTGTGTTTGCATAATATTCTACTCTTTTTATCTTACATTTTGTATGTCTTCACTTGGTTTTGATTTATTGACTTTTCTGTTTTTAGAATCTCTCAGTTGTAGGGTCTATCTTACAGTTTCTATGTAATGAAGCATCTGAAATTCCTACAAGAAGTCTAATCTTCTTTAGCACTAGATGTATTGTTTAGCCCTTGGATATCAGATTTGAAGCTCTAATTACAGAATGGTAACTTGCATTTAGACATTGTATAGCAGATTACCTACTCACTGCAATGGCTGTTAACACATAAACTTTCTGTACTCCAAGAACAAGTGTTTACACTTGGGACTGAGAATATAGGCAGTAGTACTAAATTATTAGTAGTTTCTTCAAGAATATTTTTTCACATCTTTCATATATTGCTTCAAAATAGTGTGTTACTTTAGAAATACTAAGACAAACTACCTAACTACTACTACTACAAATAGATAGAGTTACACCTGAGTTAGCTTGGACCATACCAAAGACCTGTCAGAACTAATAGCATTTGTGAGAACAGGGAAATCACGTAATTTCAATTATTAAATATCTTCACATGTTAGAGGTTTTTTCCAATTATTATTCTTACTGTATGTCTTCTTTAAACAAATTTCTTAAGGAGGAAACTCATAAGGCTAACAGACATTCATGGCCATCTTTCCATAAGGGGTGAGAAGAGGAAGATAGTGGAGGCTCTAATGCGTATTTCCTGGACTGGAAGAAACTATCTTAGGGGTGTCTCTGGGAATGCTGAACCAACTGTGTCTCTCTGATAGGCATTCCCTCCTTTCCTAAATTTGAAGATGGCAGACTCTGTCAAAACCTACATAAAACCTCTCTCCTCCCTCCTCAGAAAAACCTCATGGTTCTAAGGTGATTTCTTTTATATAAGTAGTACTAAGTTGTCAAAGCAGGCGAATTTAGAGGGCGGTTAAATAAGTTTTAATTTACTCTTTGAAAGTTAAAAATCATTCTGTCTTTTATACCTGAATTGATTAATTTACATTTTGAAGAGGGAAGGATGTTGTATTAGAGTTCTAATTAAGCAATACCTCTCAGCTCTAATGACACAGTATATACAGTACCTGTTCTGACTGCATATACGTAGGTAATTTATCATGTTTTCCCAAGTGGGATTCTTCTGCTTTATTTCTATGATACCTAGTTCTTTATAATTTTTACCAGTTGGTCATAACTGAAATTTAGGTTTAATTTGGCAAATACAAACCATAGAAAAATGTTCAACAATGCATGTTTGAAAATAATAACATTTTTTACAGCTATGCACCATGCTGTTTTAAAATATACTTTTCTTTAAATATGCCCTTGCATGAAAATTCAGCTGGATAGTCTTTATTTAGAGGGAACAGATTTCAGTTGGCTGTTCAGCAGCAGTGATTTGGACTGTTTGGTCTCTATGTGTCTATATCTGTCTATCACCACATTTTGAGAAAAGGACTATGGCAAATTTAATTTTTATATCTCTTTAAAAATTTAATCAGAATACTTTTAAGCTACAATATTAGATCATTGGCATAAGATTCCAAATACTTTAGGTAATATCCATTAATTCTTGAAAAAAATTCAAACATGAACAGATATTGGACAGATAGTTACAATTGTAAAAATGTATTTTGCCTTCCAGAATGTAAATATAGTTACACATCTAATTTCTTTGTGTTTACTATTTCCATTAGATATATAGAGTAACTGTAGGCACATATTACCATAATTGGCCATTTTATGTGCAATTATCATACTTAATTGTATACAAAATTAGGCTGCAATTGCCTATTCCTCTATCTGTCCATGAAATATTGAAAATATAAAAATAAATTTCAATGAACTGTGCTTGTGATTGTTGGTATACCTCTGTACATAAGAAAATTGCTTTACCTGGTCCGGTATAAAGGATACATTAGAAGTCACTGGAGCACAAGAAGCTTATCACAGGTGGTTGATAGATCATTTGCAGCCACGTAGTATTGTGATGGTATATCATTTAATCTGAGTTTGTGGTCTATGCAATAAGAAAGAGCACATGGTGATCTGAATAATGCACAATGATTCAAATACTTAGTAGTCATCAAGCTGTGTCTGCCAATGGAAGCTTCTCACTTTCTACCTGGCTTTTCTCCAGCCTATGTCTTGCAGTTTAGCGGGAAACACATTCCAGTCTCTCGGATTTTGTGTGGTGGTGCAGACACCAGAAGAGTTTAACTGCAACATTGATTTACCTGAATGTATTGATCTGTCTCTTCTGTTTCCCAAGTTCATCTGAGTCATTTTAAGTTACAAGAAGAGATGAAAATGACAGCAATGTTGTTAAAACCCCAAACTCAAGAATTAAGTTCTTGGTTATAGAATTAGAAACACCATAACCAAAAAGAAAAGTTTTTCCCCTTTTCATCTTTCTAGTTAGTACTGTGCAGCAGGGATATTCTTTTGCTCACTATCTTATGAGTAAGAGTCCAAAGCCTCATTTCTCTGAATCTCTCACTGTTTCTGTCGTTCAAAAAGACAATGTTTTTTTTTCTGTTTTCAGTTCTCTGTTCCCTGAACTTTCTTCAGTTGTTTCCTTGAGAAATAGAACTATGGATTCAGATTTATCACTTCTCCTTTCTTTAGAATTACATTTCTACCCTTCTTTACTATCTTTTCTGAATTGACATTATTTTTCTATTTCTTTATATGACACATTACCTTATTGGCTTTCTACTTTCACATTTTGTAAACTGTCGTAACATTTTATAAATCATATATTAGAGGAGGCGTTCAGTTTACATACTTCAAAAATTTATAGGGTCTAGCCTATTTTAAGGCTTTAAAGAGATTACGTATGATATATTAATAATATAGATGGCATGTAGAATCCAGGGAACTGTATAGATTATTTCCTTCCTCTTTGCCTGAAGTTATTTGTCTCTTTGGGATTGCAAGTATACAGACAGAACTGGAAGAAAACAAATAAAGAAGGTATTGCTTATTCTCAATATTTATTATTAAGTTTATTGAATAGTGTTTTCGGAAAGACTTGGGAGACATTGCTTTATAAAGAAAAACCTATTCAGTCCACAGCATACATATACTCCCATGCCCCAGAAAGCACACTTCTATCTCTCCCTGGAGCCTTGAGAAGACTTAACCGCTTAAGTGATTTGTTAAGTCTTTCTACAGTTGCTGGTTTGTCGTCTTCCAAACTTTAATTGTTGCCTTGATAGTAACTTTTTATAGTGATACATGAAGCTAACCTTGTGCACGATACATCTTCATTGCACAGTTTTTCTCCATAATTTCACTTCTCCAATAACAAACTGCTATGGTACAAAACCAGCAAAAACGAGGAGAGAATTCAGTGTCAGTGTTTCTAAGAGAAGGACTCAACTATGATTTCAGGAACAGTTGAATCAAGGAGGGTTGCAGATTTTGCCATGTCGTGAGGTTTTTGGTGGCATGTTGTTAAAAATGGATTGGGAGCAATGTGGACACGTAGGGACCTGATCTGCTTGAGACCCACAAAGCTGAAGTAATAATGTATTATTAGTAAAATTTTAGTGGAGTAATTTTGAAGCATTTAACATACATTACCATACATTATATTAGAAACCTTACTTCTGTGGTGATCTCATGGAGGCAATTTATAGAAGCTGAACAGTTCTGTTGTGTGATTAAACATGAATTTCTGAAGCTTTTATTTTGTTTTAACAGAACAATGAAAATGAAACAGCACTGCATTGTGCAGCTCAGTACGGTCATTCAGAAGTTGTTGCTGTTCTGTTGGAAGAGCTGACAGACCCTACAATAAGGAACAACAAACTGGAAACACCTCTGGATCTCGCAGCACTTTATGGACGTCTGCGTGTTGTAAAAATGATCATTAAAGCGTATCCAAACCTGATGAACTGTAATACAAGAAAACACACTCCTTTGCATCTTGCTGCACGTAATGGCCACAAAGCTGTCGTACAGGTGCTTCTGGAGGCTGGAATGGATGTCAGTTGCCAAGTTAGTGTGTAATTTCTTTCTTCCCTTCTTCCTTCCTTCCTTTCCTTTATAATTTTTTCTTTAAAATACACTTGCATTTACTTTGTTAGAAATGCTGCAAGGTGAAATATAGTACAGATTTATTTTTTACATTGCAAATGATGTGTTCAAAGGGGTAACTCAAGAAAGATGCATGCCTTCAAAGCTGAGTGCATATTTTTATATTGTCTTGAGACATGTAGATACACAAATCGTATCTACTGTTCATGTAGGTGTATTTAACTATATTTTCTACAATAGTGGCTGTAATGATAACCAAACTGATTTGCTAGAGCTATGGCCTTTCATGGTCATAGCAATCTGAAACAGTGTTTGACTGATAACTCATTTTCCTAAGGTTATTCCATGCTAAATCCAAAGTTAAGAGGTAATAACCATTTTGATTTTCTGCATTTCTAACTTGTTGTCTAAATCTGAAAGAAAATTCTATATTTTCTATATTTCTATAATTCTGTATTCTGTATTCTATATTCTATTCTTTCAGCTACTGACTCCAAGCTGTTAGATGCTTGGTGCATCTAGTTCTATGCACAGTAACTTATAATAACATAAAAGGGGGAACTTTAAATAAAATAGGAATAGTTTGGAACAGATAAAAGGTACAGCAGCAGTAAATTTTATGTTCAATTCTTTGTACTGGAAAGTGTCCAAGCCTTTTAACAACAGAGGACCAGATTCTGTTATTTGTGAAATGTTGCCTAAATCTTATGATTTCTTTTGATTTAATTGACGGCACTATATTTGTGTTTAAAGTGTATTTTATCTTCAGATTTAAAGTAGCTTTCTTGCTCTGTGTGTGTGTATATATATATATATATATATATATATATATATATATAAAATATACTTTGAATTAAGGTTGTTTCAGGCTTGTATCTGTTTTCAGATAAACCAACCAACCAAACATAATACATCTAGTTTAGAGTCACATCCAGGCATTCTCTACCACTTAAAAAATCTTGGGAACTTTGCCTAAACTTTGCCTAAATTTATACCCATTTTAAGCTTTATGTGCATTTAATCAAACACCTTTGTACATAAAACTCTCTTTTATATAGAAAGATTGCACCTGGATTCCATGTATTTTCATTTTTGAATTCTTCCATTAAGGCCCTGTTTTTCAACTTTTAAGAAAAAGCATATGTACTGAGAAAGCAAAAACAGATTAAAAAAATAAAAAACAAAGAACAAAGCAAACCATAAAATATTAGGATATTTTAAGATTAAAAATGAATATTCTTAAGTGCCTTGCGAATAAAATGTGGTAAAATTGTTTTAATACTTTTATTATCTCTAGTATGTTTTGAGTTAGCATTTTTACTTGCTTCAAACTATTTTAAAGTGAAACATTTACCTGTGGTTTACTTACTTGAGTATTTGCCTACCGTTATGATTTCAATTTAATTTGATTTTGATTCTCTTTACTAGAAAGCGATACACTTGCAAAGGTTAATACAAGCAGCTCTTTTTTTAATCTATCTTTTACTACATCTTCAGTAAGTTAGAAAAGTTCAGTGCTACACCAACACAGAACTCTCAAATGCATGTTTCTGAATGTATAATTCTCTTCTATCTCTAGCAAATGAATGAGGAAAAGGTCAGAAACTGATGCCTGAATTGATATTTAAGACAGAATAATTGAAGAAAAATAGTCTCTGTCATGATAACTTACAGACTGATGGTTACATGAGGGCAAAATATTACACAATGCTTTTATGAAATGTGTTCTTCCTCTTATGTAATCTAGATAATTTTAGCACTACTGTGAATTCTCCTAAGCCATTTTTATCTATAGTTATACCAAAAGTTTTTCACTGGCCTTTAAAAAATACAGTACCTGAATATTTTTTTACAATTTTCTTTTTAGAAACGAGAGATTCTTTTAGTAATGGCGTTATGTTTGGCACCTCCATTAAAACTATGAGGCTTAGTTGGTTTTTAATTTATTTTTATTCTAATTGCTTTTAAGTAATTTATAGTCTTGGGTTTTTTTCTATAGTTATTCAGAGTCAGAGAGGTTATTTTATTTTATTTTATTGAATTTTATTTTTTGCACTAGGTTGCGTTGTTTCTTCTGTGTTGTCCTCCTTGCCATAAGGAAATATCACTTATTTATTTTCTCACCAGTATACTTATTCTCTATCAATATGTTCCTTTTCATTCAACATTTCAGCATATTGGCAATTTGGCTCTGTACATATTGTTGACTTATTACTTCTATAGTCTCTGAAAAATTCTGTTGATGATTACTGGCAGCTAATTAAAATGAGTAGAACATGCAGTCAACCTGTTACTTAAAACTGAACTCGACTTTTATTATTAATTAAGTTGATCTGCATCACTTATTGGGAAAGAACAATACACAAAGTAAGATCTTATGTGGTAAATAAAACTGTACACAGTTCATACATGTTAAATTAATTCAGTTTATCACAAGTAAAGAGCTCTCATAATGTTCAGAGATGATTATAGAAGTATCCTGTCTCCTGTCACTCTGTAATTGTAGATAAATTTGTTTAAATGGAAAGTTTACTTTAGCCATCTTATTGTTCTCTTCTGCACTCCCTGAGCACTTTTAATATTAACAAATACTTGGGCTAATAAAAGACAGCATTTAATTTTTGAATTAAATAATCACACATTCACTTCCCAGGTCTATCCAATATCCTTCAATCAGAAATTTTTTAGAATTGGGCAAATCTGTTTCATCTCTTCA
This sequence comes from Empidonax traillii, assembly GCF_003031625.1. Lineage (NCBI taxonomy): Eukaryota > Metazoa > Chordata > Aves > Passeriformes > Tyrannidae > Empidonax > Empidonax traillii. Next base: position 49,574 of record NW_020955365.1, on the reverse strand, counting down.
TGTTTTGAAGTTTTCATTTAAATTGAAACATATTAAAAATACACAGGTTTTGGGTGAGTGATAGATTAGTAGATAGCAGTAAAATAAGATACTGCACAGTTCCAGTCTGTTTCATGCAAACAGTAGTTTAATAATTGTAAATACCTTAAAAACTTGGCCCCTTCTGCTTTTCCAACTTTCATCTATCCCTTTTTGCATTCCCTGTCTGTTACAATAAGGATGGTAATTTCCACTGTTTATCACTGTAGTTTTCCTGCAAAAAGCTGTGCCCCTTCCTTTCTGATGTCACTGTGTATGGAAGATATTCTGTGAGTCAGTTTGCAAAGCCACCATTCTGTCTTTCAGGTTCTGCCTGAAATCAATATAAAAACTATAGTAAACTGCCTATAAATAAGAACTAAACAAGTGGCCTAATTAAAAGCTTTTGCATATTTGCATGATTTTAAAAAAAAAATGTCATTATTAAAACCCTTGATGCTTCTGTGTGAGCCTGAAAACTGTATTGATTTGTGTATCCTGGTGTTTCTAATGACAATGTCCTTCTATCCTTGCTTGCTTTGTTTGTCCAGCTGCGACATTGCACCTGCATTTGGCTGTAAGCTACTTGAGGCAGGTACTGTTTTGTTATATGCTTAGCACAATTTGTGCTTTAGTTCTCTGTATTTCATATACAGAAAACTTATGGCAGGGAATCAATATGTAAGCCATTCATGCAAACTCAAGCAGACTTTAGCTCACTGTATTTATGGAAAAATGCCAGCATTTTTTGAATTAAGTATCAATGGGAAAGAATTTCCAAATATAATAGTAGTGTTCACTTTGCCAGAAACATAAGATCCAAGCCGATGAAAGCTTCAGGAAGTAAAGCAGTGAATATTGTCCATAAATCTTAAGCTCGCTTGCTGTAGTATAGACAAGAGGAGTGTATGAGTGCACTAGAATGCCATTGTAAGCAAAAAAGATATACCTAAAAGTTCTGTCACATCTTAAATAATATACAGAAATTATTTTCAACTGTATTTCTTAATTCTTGTGGTTTGTGTAACATGCTCTGTTGCACAAGAAGCAAATACTCCTCTAGAACTCACTTCTACCTTCAAGTAGTAAGCCACATGTACATTTACAAAGAGAGATGTATCTACTCAGCCAGTCCTCAGAATTTCTCTTGGCCCTGTTCATCCTGAGGCTCAGCATTTTCTCTGTGTTAAAACAGCGTTTGGTAACTGAACTCTCTGATAACAAGGACATTTCTGCCTTCTGGATAGTTTTTGGGTCGAGGGATCTGATTCACTTGTTAGTTATTCACTATTACCGTGAAATCCTGCCTAGGGCTTTTAAGATTTATGTCAGCATTCATCTTTGTGACATCTTATGCAGGATTACACATTTGCATCTTACAAGTATACTTTCAAACTCCATATTCTCAGACTGATTTTAGTTCAGTTTCACAGTAATATTTCCCCTCTTCTTTAGAGAATCACCTTTAAAGCATACAGATCATTGCACTGCTTATATGGTGTGCCTTTTAAATTCCTCTTTTGAGTAGACTGTTTGTAATATGTATCTCATTTCTGGGATATGACATTCATTAGCCTTGTCTGAAAGCTCAGAGTTGTAAGGCATAGGCTGCTCCAGAATGCAGGGCAGTGCAGAATGCCTGTAAAGCATTTCAGGTTCGTGTTCAGATATGACAGGAAATATCACGGTAGAATAAACCAAGAAGCAAGAAAGTATATAAGGATAAAAACTGGCGCTTGGCTTTGAATTCCTCTCCCAACACTATGAATTACATATGTAGGGGTGGCTTAATGTTTGGTACTCCTTTGTGCACAGCAGAGCTTTCGGTTCATTTTTACAGAGCTGTCTTCTGGCCTTCAATTTAGATTTGTTTGCCTTAGACATCTACAGGAAATTTCCTCTTCTCATATTCATTTTCATCCATTTCTTATGAGAGGTATGCTTTCATTAAGGATAATATTGCTTACCTTTCCTCCAGTGGGGAATTTTGATTTAGAAAGGACTGCTGCCAGTGACAATTATCATACCAGGATCTTTTCCACCCTTTAACTGAGTAGTCTAAGTATAGATCCTCTTCCTCATCTTCAAAGCCGGTGATTTAGTATGCCAGAACATTGATCTTTCTCAGTCTCAGATCATCCTACAGCAATGGATTCTAGATAGCTGTTGTTACTAAAGCATGCCCACTTTTTCCATTGAAAACATTCCTTATTAGTACAGAATGACCTCTGCAATTTTAGTCAAGGTGTGGCTGGTTTCCATCTCTGCAGTTCATTCTCACAGAACTAAAATTTAGTGCTTAGGCCTCCCGTAACAATTGAACCTCTGTGGATTTCATTGTTGGTGTATACATCCCTAGTTATTATCCCTGGCAGAATCACAGGATGTTTGAGGTTGGAAGGGAACTCTGGAAGTCTTCTGGTCCAACCCACCCTGTTCAAGCAGAATCCCGTGGAATAAATTGCCCAGGACCAGGTCCAAGCAACTTTTGAGTATCTCCAAGGACCGAAACTCTACAGCCTTCCTGGACAACCTGTATCAGCGTTCAGTCACCTGCGCAGCAAAACCATGTTTCCTTGCGTTCAAACAGAACCTACTGTGTGTCAGTTTTTCCGCATTATCTCTTCTGTCACTGGACGTGCCCAAGCCTGGCTCCCTCCATGCAGATATTTGTACACATTGACAAGGTCCTCTATAAGCCTTTGTTTGACTAGGCTAAACAGTCCCAGCTCTCTAAGTCTTTCCTCCTAGAAGAGATTTTTCGGTCTCTAAATCATTTTAGTGACTCCCTCTAGTAGCTTCATATCCATCTGGCACTGGAGTGCCTGGAACTGGACAGAGTATTTCAGATGTGGACTCAGCAGTGGTGAACAGGAGGGAAGGTCTCCTCTTGACCTGCTGTCAACACTCCTCCTTGATGACAGGGAACTCTGTAAATAGTACCAGGTCCAGCCAATAGTCTTGAGGTTTATTCATGTGACTGATTCATGTTTATTCAAGTGACTGATCCATAGGAAATGCTGTATGACACTTAGAGAATAATAGGCTGTGTCAAAGTCTTTTTCAAGATTGCTGATGTCAAGCCTCTCTCTGTAATTGGAACTATTTAGTTCAGTGACTTTTCTGAGAATTATTATTCTCAGAAATCTCTGAGCTGCACTGAAGTCTCTGTGTGTACCTTTGTGGTTGCACTGTCTTTGCAGTTAGCCTATGTTGAGGTCAATTGCAGTAACGAAAATATCCTGTAGATATTGTTTGAGTAAAGGATTTTGAAACTGTCTCTAAATATTCAGTATATCTGAATATTTAGAGACAATTTTTTGCACTAGGTTGCGTTGTTTCTTCTGTGTTGTCCTCCTTGCCATAAGGAAATATCTGAATATTTAGAGACAATTTCAAAATCCTTTACCTCAGTAAAGGATACTGTTGTAAAGGATACTTTTGTAAAAAGATACCTCAAAATCCTTTATCCTCAGTATATCTGAATATTTAGTCTTGTTCAGAATAAGCCTGTAAATGTTCATCTGGACTGCTTCTGAAAATGGATATATTAGAAATTGTTTTGAGAGATGTGTTTCATATGTTCATTCTCTACTGACTTCCTTCTCCTGTGTTATACTGTCAGTAAACCTGATGCACGGGATGTAGATATCACTGGGCATCCTCTACTTTATATGTGCACGTACTAAGTATGAAGAAAGATAAAAAGTGAGCGTTCCTATTATGGACATAGGAAAGACTTTTTGGGCTCAATTGGTAGGGCATTTATACACTTACAGTGTGCTCACACTTTATCTCAGGATCTCTGATTACTTCTAAATATCTTGTCATTGCTGTGATTCTGATGCATTCTGACACAAGTAATTAATAATGAATCACTGTATTCTTTCAGAGTTGTTTTTGTGTGTGTGTGTGTGTGTGTGTGTGTGCCTTTAAAGTCTTTCCACCATAGTGAGTATGACAAGGGTGTATTTGGCTAAAATATGGAAAAAACAAATTCAAGCAGTAAAACCTTTAACATTTGCCCATAAAGAAATCTCAAAATCTAATTTATTATCAAAAAAGGAGATAAGCCAGATATTTAGTGAGATTTAGTAGTGCTTTAGCTAGTGCTAATGCTATTGTATGGAAAGATGTGCTGTTCAGAGCTTTCAGTTACAGTCAGCAGGATAAAGTAGCTTGTTAAGAGAGGCAGCTTGTTTTTCAATACTGTAAATTTTATTTGAGCAAAAGTCTGCTCTTTTTTGGGTCAAAGAAACCTGCAAAATTAAGTTCACAAACATCTAAGGTAGAATTTAAATGTTACAAACATAGTCATCTAATGCTGCTGGAGGTGCCTTAGGGTATGCAGAGCATCTGTATGAGGCAGATGTGAGGCAGATCAAATGTGAGCATCAGCTGAATCATCAGCTGTCGGCCAGGTGGGATATCCTGGGGCATCTCTCACTGTGCAACTAAATTGACCTTCTAGGGTGTGATTCAGTTTCACGTTGAAGTATCTAATTGTAGATATCCACATGTAAACTGTCTGACTTTGCTGAGCAGCTGATATATTGAAGATACTGATGGTATTGACTAGATTTTCACTGCCTGTTATAGGAATTGTATTGCATTCCTGCTATATTTTCTTACATAGTTATTAATTTTATAGTAGAACTGACAACATTTATGTTGTTATCTTGAATAATAATAAAAAATGGTAATATTTGTTCTTGCCCATTCAGTGTTTTCTGTGTGTAGGTAAAATAGAGAGGAAAATTCTATAAATGAAATACTTCTTTTCATAATGTATTCTTTGCAAAAAGATTCATTGGTATTTTAATTTGCATTTTAAATGTCACAATATTTCTTTTTCTAGACAGAAAAAGGGAGCGCACTACATGAAGCAGCCCTATTTGGAAAGGTGGAGGTAGTACGCATTTTGCTTGAAACAGGTAAATCTGATTTACAGGAAACACTGAACAAATACTCTTAATTTTCCTAATCTCTGTGTGCCTCCTCTACTTTTGGTTATTCAAATTACTTTTATCAGCCATTGCAGAGAACAAAGGGGATTGCACTAAGACTCGTAAATTCTGTGTATGACTCAGTGTATGCCACTGTATTCTGAGAATAAATGTATTCTGAGAACAAAATGGCTTCATAAAATTTTGTTATTCACTCTGAAAGGCAGCCAAGAATATTCTTTGATGTAGAGACCAGAATACTCATGTTCACATTTATTTCCGTCTGTTAGCTAGTCCTAACAAACACATCATCTTGCTTGCTCCTTCATTTCCTGGATAAACTTTGAGTCCCTGTGAAGAAAGGGGGAGGCACTGTGTCTCTGAGAATTGCATTTGTCCTAAAAGGACAGAAGAACAGGGATATAAAGTCCAAACAAACTCATCTACTGCATAATAAGAGTTTCAGATGTTTTTTGCAGGTAAATGTCTCATCTGGACAACCATCTTAGACAAATGAGATCAACAAAAATAAAAATATTTAGAAATACCTTCTCGCTGATACTTGAGCTTCTGTTATGCTGAGAGGTCTTGTTGGTCTTTATTATCAGTGCTTGTGGGGTTAATTATGTATTGCAGAAGAAGGTATGTCCTAATGACAGCTCCTCATCTGAATCTCAACCTGATCTGAGAACTGTTTTCAGAAAAAAAAAGTCCTTCCAAGTTGCTTTTCTGTTTGGATGAATAAGAAGGAGGCTGAAAGGGATCTTCACTTCTTTATTTCCTAAAAAAGGAAGGACTGGAGACCATCACAGAAACATAGAAAGCCCTTTAGACTACAGAAAAAGAACACCTCTTACAGATTAATACATGTTACAGCCTTTGCCAGCATATAATTATACAAGACAGGATAGTGGAATCTTCATGGTGAACTCCTTTAACCCCAAATGCTCTGCACTTCTGCAACACTTCCCACCTTCTTCCTTTTTTACCTAACAATGCCTTTTCTCTAGTTCTACTTCAAAAAGACTCAGAAGGTGTTATAAGTAGCTACTGCAAAGGAGAGGTGTAAGTTGGTGTGTCTGGCCTCTGAAAGTCAGCTGCCACTGCTAAATAGCCCAGCAATATTTTGGGTTTATTTTCACTGAGAAAAAAAAAAATCTCTTTCGTACAAAACAAACTAGGAAACTATCCATTGGATTAGGAAATTACTAGAACTGCAGCCTTTTCTGGTGAATGCTTTCAGAATGTGCTTATAAATCCTGCTTCCTCTGATCTTCGCTGTTCAGTGTCCTGAGAAGAATTTCACTCTGTTAGGACTTTTCATGCCTTTACTTATGAAAGTACATCCAAACTAAAAAACAACTTGAGTCTTCTACCACAAGGCAAACATTTCTGAGGTAACCCTACAAGACAGAGGTAGAGAGTCATGCACTATCATGTACAACAGGTTCTGATTCAGGGCAAGCCTTAAACTTAGTGGTTACATTCACAGTTTGAGCCAGTGACTTTGTCAGCAGTCTGAACAGTCCATGAGGAAATGTTGTAGCTGTTCCCAATGCCTGCATACTATACATGATTATTTCAGTCCATTCAGAGCATGAATCTCAAAAATGTTGCCATGAACTACAACTTTATTAAGATAAAGTTAGAAACATTTTCGTATTTGTCACACTAAAAAGGGGCAGAAAAGAAGAATTTTCTGTCCAACCTGTATTAATTTATTTGTGTCTATCAGTGTTCCCCCAGGAGATCAAAGCCTTTTAACGTCCAAAACAGTCTGTTAGCATCTCATCAGGTGAGACACTTCGCTTAACAGGTTCGCCGAGATGGACAGGACATTTGATACTGTTTTTTAGAGAGACTACACTAAATAGTGATAGGGAAACCCCTCAGCAGGTTTCTCCTATGAGTTATTTCACTGTTGATATAACTGTCAGCACCTAGAAACAAACTTACTCTAACAGTTCACAAAATACCACATTTATTAATACAAATTTGTGACAATTTGTAGGGCTCATTTTATCTGGAATAGGGTCTAAGTGCAAAAACATTTAAACCTTGTAGTAATAATAATAAAGGAAAACATAAGCAAAAACTTTAAAGCAAAGCAATTTACTAAGAATACTGTGAAGCAAAAGCAAACTCTCGTTATTTATAGGCAAGTAATTAGTATGGATAAGATATGTCTCACCTTCCAGGCATCCACAGAAGTGAAGGGAGAAGGACCAGCTTGTCAGCTGCCTCTTGCAGTGTGGATGGAACTTCTCCTCTGTTTTTGCTTATGTTCAATCTCTTTCTATACCTTTTTTCTTAGGCAGTTTGAGGGGCTATAGTCAATAAACTAATTTTGGGATGATAGACAAATTGGCATTTTTCTGTGTTCCCATCTGGTTTGTGGAAAAAAAGGCTGTGTTAATCTTCATATCACTCCTTTCTTCGGTTTAGTCCACTTACTAGTTTCTGGGAATGTCTCCCCAGAAGCTGGGGTCTTCCAGGAAACCAGCAGGAGTTTTTTTTCTCCTTTTGTATAGCCTTATCTATTACCTTGCAGTATTGCTCCCAAAACGCATACTGGTACTATCAACTAGAAAGTCCCCAGTGAATTAAAGCAATTTGGAGAGGAACATAAGAAAAACATTCAGAGAATTTCTTGGTTTCATGAAATATTCTTTTCAGGATGCCTGTTAAAATAATCCCAAATTTGGTTTAAGAAGCTTACTTCATATCCCCTTGAATTACAGAAACATAAAAACCATCCATGTCAGCATGTGAATTTTAGGCTACTCAAGCTTTAAAGAGTCTGCTGTACTTCAACTATAATGCAGCTGTTAATCTGCTACAGTTGTAAAACCACTTGCTTTGAATTTGCCAGATAGTTGAATCTGATACACCACATTTCTAATCCAAAGCACTTGGAGTTAAAAATTCCACCACAGATCATTTTCTTTTTCAGGAATAGATACCAACATAAAGGACAGTTTGGGTAGAACGGTTTTGGATATACTTAAAGAACATCCATCTCAGCAGTCACTTCAAATTGCAGCTCTACTTCAAGGTAAGTCGTATTCAGTTATACATTTGTTAGAGACAAATCAGAATAGCATGGGGAAATATTAAGGTATATAGTAATTTCTAGTCTTTAAATACTTTGTTATAGAAAAGAACAGTCTTTTTAATTAAAAATACAACATTCTTGTTTACTAGTTGAACAAAAATAAATGGTTCAGTATCTGAAATTCAGAGTCAACCCGTTCTTTTTTATGGACCATAGAAATTAGCATGGTATGTCACTTTTAGTTACTCTTCATTACACAATAACATATTGTAATGTTTCACTCCATTTTTTATTAAATTGTAATGATAACCTACAACTGAAATGCTCAATTCATTCATAAATGACAGCTATATGACTGAAAGATATTTTCTCAAAACATTTCATTATATTTCTCATTTTCCTTAAATTAAAAGCAAACAAACAAACAAACAAAAAACCTCAACAAAAACCAGGCAGTATCGCTTGTTATTATAGCAGAAATAATGCCTTTATTTGTTTTTTGTACATACCTTTGTTCTTATTGCTCATCTTTCTTTCATGGTGTGAGACTGTTGGAAGTCCATTGTTTACTTCAGGTTTTTACTCTAGAAGATGGCAGTAAAGTGATGAAGCATGAATTAGGACATAACTCAGTGTTAAACATAATTTATTCTCCTCTATGAAATTTTTTCCTACATCTTCAGATTAGTCTTTCATTAACTGTGTTTGACGGAGGAGTTCCCTGCAGGTATCATTGCGGCATCTCCGCCTGTATTGATTATCTCACCTTTAAAAAAGCCATTTTAATCAGTTCCGTGGTGGTTCTGCATATGAACTAGCTCATGCTTCAGTCTCCTGCATAACTGTAGGAGCATTTCCTAGAGAAAATGAGGTCATGTGGCCACACTGGGCCTTTCCTTAGTTGTTTTAATGAGCCTGCCTTCTATGTGATCCAGGTCCCGGAGTTAGCTCTGTCCCAGGTATCTGGCAGAATCAAAAAATGGGGAGGAGGATATGGATGAGGGACGTAGGGCTTCCCCCTGTCAGCAGAAGGGAGTTCCTAATTTCACTCAGATTCAGACTCAAGCTTCAACCTTTATATCCTCACTCAACTGCAGCATGAACATACCACTATCTAGAGGAAAGAGAGTTAATGTTACACTGAAACTTCTTCAGTGGGCGGAGAAGGGTCAGTCAGAGCTTCCACTTTCTTAGACATCCAAATCAATCATCCTCCAGATAGTAATCTAGGTTTTATCGTGAATTTCCATCACCAACTAAACTAATTTTCATTTTAGTGTCTCTTTATTGTTCCATTTTCTCCTTAGTGTGATAACCTTGCAATCTCGATCCCAGTGATGAACAGTTTCTTCAAAGTACCCTTGCTCTATGAATAATAAAGCACCCAAACACCTCTCAGGGGTTTCTTATGTTGATGGATCAGTACCTGCCCTCAGTTTTTGCCACACACACACACATAAAGGAAATATATCAATTTCAAGGCTTTTTGATGCATTGACATAGAATCTTTTTCAAATGTGTGCCTTGAAAGTAATAGGATGACTGCTTAGTACTTTCAACTCATATTAGGGTGATGAAACTGTGCTTGTAATGAGCAGCTGTTTATTTTTGCTCTGTCTGCCTTATAGTCAGAAGCGAGGCACAAGGATGAAAAATGTTACAAAGATGTCATTCTGACTCTTAAGACAACCTGAGGAGCCCCTTCCGAACTCCCTTAGAACCCACTTAGATTCTTTTTCATCAGCAAAATGTTCACTGAAGTTTTGTCCATCAAAGATAAAGTTTGAACCATGAGCTGAAGTTGAAAAATAAAATCAGGAGTGGTAGGATTCAGTACTAGCACTACTGATGATACAGTTGACCCGCTCTCCTCTAAAAAGCCAGTTGAGTATACTCTTCACTGAAGTGTGGGTATTTATCCTATTGTAGCTGAAAAGTTAGTGAAGCACTGAGATTTTGGGAATCCTGAATGTACTGTAATTGAGCTCAATGATGGGTAATGAATTCCATGCAAAAAAAAAAAAAAAAAAGAGCAATTACTAGAAGAGATTTAGTGGCTTCCATTCCCATTAAAGCTGCTGTCCTTAGATGATTGTCTAGAGAAGCTTATGTGTCTCCTTCATGTAGACTTATAGGAAAAAGAAATTAAATTAATGGTGTCAGACAGTTACTGGGCCAGATTTTGTATGTTTCTTGCTAATTTTGTTCTTTATGCAGACATAATGTCATTGAATTTATTCTTTCACCTTATTGCCAGGATAGAGTAAGATTTTATCACCTAGCATTCTCATTAATTTTTACTGTTTTCCCCTTGCACTGTTGTGAGTGTTACTGCACATTTTATAGCATTAACAACTTAATGTTTGTCCCTGCCACAAAACATTAGCTTTCCACATAGGCTGAAAGATGCATATGAACAGGCTGGCAGAAATGACCAAGGAAATCATGTGTCTGGTATTGTCAGTGGGCCCGATGGTTCTTCCCCCCGATATGCAGAGGGATAACAGAGTTATAAGGAAAATTTAGAAAGAAAATGGTTTTGAGGATATTTATGAGAATGTTCTTTGAAGAAGATAAAGTAATTTCCTTGTTTAGAAGCAGTTCATGGAGACAGTAATGCAAAATCCATTGAGCTGATCCTAAAACCTTTGGGGCTGGTAGCCAGCTGTGAATGAATACCCTCACAGAATTTAAGAATTGTGGATATAAATTGTTCTCCCTTTTTAAAAGGATATTTAGAAAACTACTTTTTACAGGTTATGGGTTTAAAAGAAACAAAACCTTTGGCCGGTGAGGTTTTAGAAGTGATCCTAGGGTTTTTGTGATCTTTACATCTTTTCTCACTAACCTGAGAAAATAGCAATGGAAGTTTCTGCAAAAATATTTGTGTTTGGAAAGTCTGCCATTTTTTGAGATGTTGGCATATTATCTGATAGAGAGAAAATAAATTAAGAAATCACTTTAAAGAGCAACGTGAAAAAGGCTGAATAAGCTATATGCAACGTGAATGGTTTTTTTACTGCCTTTTAATTATAGATGGAATCAACAGAAATGACAGTTCAAGTTTTAATTCTGAACATATCTTTCATACACGTCGCTTCATTTTCAGTGTCTTTCTCAGGTCTGAGTTGCATTGAGCTCACTGAAAAATACTTATTAGAGTTTAGATTTTTAATTTGATTAGGAAGAAATAGCTGCATAGGCACTGTGTACTCGAAGAACAGAGAATTAGGATACTGTGCCAAAGTAAGGCCAAGCTATTGAATGCATTTCATGGGTGCAGTGAAACAACAGCATTCAGTGCTGAAGCAGTTAACAGTATTGGCACTTAGGACTTTATAATTAGGCATTGAAGATAAAAGGGATGTTGCCAAGGCTAGTAGGCCTAAAATTAAACCAACCAGCTGTGTTTTACTTTTAGCACATGTGAACGTGACGCAGGTGCATGCTATACTGTCTTTCAACTCTTTCTCCACAGCCCACTATGCTCTCTGTTAGAATCTTGCTCTTTTACTATTTCTGGAAGCAGAATTCTTGTTTTTATGGGAAAAAAAAGGAGATAGTAGATAAACAGATGAAAAATGGCATGAGTCCCAGGAAGGCACAGTAAGCGCTGCTGCAGAGACAGTATGGAGGGAGATGCAATGGAAAGTTGTTTCCTCTCTTCTGCTGAAGCTGCTTTGAAACCTAACATTGTTAGTACCTGTTACCGAATTATTCATAAACAGAAAATGTATAAGCAGCTGCAGAACCACGACTTCTTTCTTCTCCTCTCTGCTTAAATAGCTTTGGTGTCATTAGCACGGTCTTTCTTTTGTGTATTCTCACTCTCTCTCTCTCCTGTTCTTTGGACACGTAGATCTTCCTGAGGCTGCAGGAGGCCAGCCTCACTGGAAAGATGGAATAGACTTTCAGTCAAGGATTTAATTACAGCTGTGTGGGATGAAAATAATTGAGATCTCAGTCCCCCTTCATTGTTTGTTTGTGTTTTGTTTTTGGTTTTGTTTTTGTTTTTTTTATTTGTGGGTTTAGTTTGGGGTTTTTTTGTGTTGTTTTTTTTTTTTTTTTTTCCTAGGGTCTTCTCATCTCCTTTTATAGGCTTTTCTGTGACAGCTGTAGAGTATTAACATGCTTATGAATTAATTTAACTGCTGATGTTCTGGCAACTGAAAGTTTAGCTGCACTTAGAACCATACTATCTCAGAATCACAGTGGTACTTCAGTGCTTGTTTTTGTTTGAATTCCCTGAACACATCTACTGATTTAAGGTTTCTCTGGGATTAAACTAAACTTGAGTCATTCAGAATTGTCTTCTGAAATTTAGGAGGTTGAAGTCAACCAACGTCCATCTCAGCTCAAGTCTGTGACCTTAGCACACCTGACAATAGTTACCAATCAGTTTTCTGCCACTGCAGCTGCTATAAAGGGGAGGGAAATTGAGTCATCAAGCCTCGGGTGGGCTCCTTCCCAGGGGATCAAGTGAGCTGTTCTGGGAAGAGATTTTTTGACAACTCCCAGGCTGGGACAGGACTCAGTGGAGCTGCAGGATCCTCAGCCGGGTTCTGGAAGAGCCTTGGGAAGGGCAGAGGGTTTTCTGAAGGTTGCTGTTCTTCACGAAGATGTGGAGTGATGGAGGAGTAAGCATGCCCCTGCAGGGCTATCGACTGTGGAGGGGAGTGGTTTCTAAACAAGTTTTATTTCTCTGATCCAGTTACTTGAAGAGTCTTCTGTTTGAAAAGGTGAGTGTTCAGATTTTTATTCTAATAAAATTTGGCAATTTTGGGTTTTTTTTTTTTTTAGAGTTTTAAAAAAACTTTTGGTCTCTTTAGAGAAGATTGTTCTAGAAGGAACTCTATGTGGATCCACTCATGGCATGGCTGACATAGGGTCTGAAAACAAAAGGGAAAGGAGCTCATGCTTCATTTAAACCAAAATAAAAAATTTTTTTTGATTGGGTTTTTTTCCATTAAAAGTAAAAAGTTCTCTGAGGAGAATGTAGCCATTACTCTAAAAGCTGGGGTTTGTAATTTAAACAAAAGTCTTACCTTACTAGAGAAATTAGGATCTAAGAGGTGCTGAAGTTAAAGCAAGTTATGCTTTTGCTGTCTCTGGAGGTTCAGCAGCCGCTCTAGCTGAGCTGGGCCATGCTCTCTTCATGGTGGAGAGGCAGCTGTGTTTCTCTGCTTACATGTTTATTCTTTCCCTTCTGCTTGGCTTTTGGCCTAAACAGTGTTACAGAAACTGAGAAATCTGGAGTTCCAACTGTTTGAACTTTCCAGAGCTTTCCTTCTTTGGTTATGTTCCCCGCTGTTCTTATTTCCACTGCTGTAAGGCCACTTTTATGCTAATACTTTTTTGTGCACATGACCCTATTTAGGTTGAGTGGGGCTGTGTCAACATCTGATAGAAAAGAATTCTGCTAAGCAGGCAAAGTTTTTGGAATTCTTAGTATTAATCCTCACTGAACTGTAATCTGCTGTTTGGGTAAACAGAAGTAAAATAGTCCATTCTTCCCATTATGAATATGAGAGGTTGCGCCCCAAACAGCCTTTACTCTCCTATATTGTAGGAATGAGAGTCTTTTCTTTAAACTCTGTGAGAGCACAGCTGGGAAAATTGTTCTGGTCATGAAATGCTATAATTCACTAAGTTTGGCTTTGTTCTGAATTGTCTTTCTTTGGGAAAAGTGATAAAACCTGAGCAGTCTCTCAAGCACACAACAGCCAGAGCAAACGATGGTTTTGAATCACCTTTTTTCAATAAGTTTGGGCAGGCTTTGCAGATGAACTCCTAGTTATCTGCAGGTGAATAGAAGTCAGCTGATGGTGAAAGCATTCAGTGCTTATGTGTGCTCTTTGGCATTTCATACGGATCAGCTGTTTTGTGTTAGTTTCTCTGCCAGTACTGTGGGTAAGTATACATTTGCCTAGGCTAAAAGCCTGTTGCAACTGAGTTGCTGTCTTTGTCTTGTACATCCCTGGTAGAATTTTCAATAGCATCAAACCAAGTTAGGAGTAGAAGTACTACAGGAGTCCAAATTTTTAAGGGTTGCACCCTTACAAGGATGGCACGCTGCTGGTCTGTTGTAAACCTTTTACACCATAGCTTGTGTGAGACATTTATAGAGGTTTTCTGGAAAGAACTCTGCATTTTTAAAAGTAAGTATTTGAGACTCATGTTGAACTTAGAATTTCCTCCTCAGAACTAGCCTCCAGCAGGTAAGTTCATTGGTCTGGAAGTGGGGCCTGACAAAGAATAAAAATAGAGAATTATTTTAAACCCACTGTCTTGTATGATGACAGCAAGGTTAAAGTCCTTCACAATCTCCCCTTCACTCCCCCTCCTAATAATAGCTGTATTGATCTAATAATTGTAACACTCACACCTGACAGAAGTTCATTTTAGGTTTGCTTTTGGACAGTTGCATAATTACCAAGCAAATATTTTCAGGCACAAATTGATTTCCTTTTTTCTTTTCATTTTCTTTGGATCTGGCTTTCCTTTTATTTCTTTTCCATTTTACAAGTTAACTTAACAAATACTATAGCTGACAGAGCTGGAAAACATTCCAGAGCATTTTGTCATGCTGCTAGTTTTCTCGTGATCTCTTACAGCTCATCTTTGCTTCTTTGCTTTCAACACCACACAAAAAAATTTAAGTATAAAATTTTCATATGAAGAAATGTAATACATTATCCAGGGGATCATTTCCAACCATCAAACTTAATATATGGCACTTTAAAATCATACATTTAAAAAAAAAAAATCCTACCAACAATCTGCAAAGCATTCTGAAACTGTATGCTGTTCTATGCCATTTCCAATTTGAATTTCTTGGATGTCTATTTTATCACAGATTGTATTTGGGTTTTGGGATTTGTTATTTAATCATGAGTAACAGCAAGCTAAACAAGTGCATTGTAGACTGTAGAAATTAAATCAGGGAGGTTTCAGTTCCCAGAAACTCCTTAGTTAGTCCTTCAGTGTGATATTGATGAAAGCAGTTGCTGTAGTTTAGTTTTGTGTGTGTTGCAACATGTTCTATTGTGGTTGCTATCAATATCAGAATGGAATTGTTTAAGCAACGTCAGAAACGCAAAAAAATGCAGAATAACTGCCAAAACTAAGAATCGGTCACTGTGCTGGAAAAAGGTGCCACTATTGCATATATTAATTCCTAATTATTAGGTCTTGGTTTTCCGTTAAGTCTTGGTCTTCCATTGAGGTAGCCTGTGTACAAAAACACATGAAAATATTGTAGATATTTTTATGAAAAGAACAGGAATAAAATTGAAGTTCATCTTCTCATGTTTTTCTGTTTGTGTAAACATTGTTGGGAACATGGTGCAAGGGAAGTTTTAAGGGGGGAAAAATACAGAAATTCTAGCACAGCGTTTTTTGACCTGCAAGTTTTAACTACATTTTTGAGTCTGTGTTCTTTTTTTTTTCTCTTCATATATTCTCTTTGTGCTGCAAGCAGAATATTTGGGGGTTTAATAGTATCAATGTTTGTATTTATTGTGAGCATCCTGAATATCTTGGCTAAAAACTCTGCACAAGTTTAGAATAAAAACTTCTTTCAATGGTAAGAATATAAAGGAACAACTGATATTTCAACGAGATAGGAAAAACACAGGGATAGTCTCAATTCATTACTCTTACCGTGAGATTTCTGTAACAGTTTCAGCAGATTAGAGAACTGCCTCTTACAGTGCTTTGCAATACTTTCAGCAAATGATTGCCTTGCAGCAGTGTTTATGAATAAATACAAGGTTGTAGTATGAAAAATTGTAAAGGCTTTATGAAAAATGAAGTATCAAATGTCTTTTGAAATAAACCCCCTTAATCCAGTCATTTAAGCGTATGTGTATCTTTAAATTGCAGAATATATGGAAACAGGAAATGCAAGTATTTCAGAGGAACGCCCACTGGAATGTGCGGAACGTCAGTCTTGCATTTTGTCCCCAGAAGTTCCTCCGTCTCCAAAGGCTAAAAGTAAATACATGTACTCTGTGGATGCAAAAGCTGTACCAAAATTTTCTTTAATATTAAAATTGTGTTACTAAAACATTGATACAGACATACAAAATGAAAAAGATAGGAAAGTTATTGATATCAAGAAGCTTTTTTCCAGCATCAGTTAGCTGTCTTGACTACATACACTGTAATCCACGTCATTAGAAGAAGAGCAAGGAACTGTATTCTCAGAAAGGACAAGTCACTGATGAATTACAATGTGTTTCATTACTTGATCTTAAATCTTTTTAATTTATCTGACCTTACACATTTCATACTCAAGTAAAACAAAAATACTAAATATGTCGAAGTACTCTGCAGGCATTGTTCACATTTGGGTAAACAATGGAATTTGCTTCATCTTTCCCAGTGTGTTACATTTGGAAGCCTCTTTCAGAGATCACGTGTTCTGTTCTTCCATTTATCTTCTCACACGGCTTTTATACACTGTGGTGATTGCTGTTGTCTGCATGTGCTTTCGTTATATGTTCTAATTCTCCATTTACAAATGCAGCCACTAAAATAGGGCATTTTCTGAGTGTACTGTCATCCTACTCTTTCATGAAAATCATCCTCTTGTAGAACCAAACCTGACTTCTGTCCTCAGTAGTTATCCAGAGTGAATGTAATTGACTGCTGGCAAATAACTAAGCCTCTCTTTGTTTTTGTTGTGTGAGTTGTGGTGGTGTTTTGTTGTCGTTGTTCTTCTGGGTTCTTCTTATTTTTTTTTTAAACATGTTTTCAGGGAGAGTTTTCATTCATGAGAAAGCTATGCTTCCTACTGCATGTCACATTATGATCTTCATGGTGATAGTGAACAAATGCTATAGTTCCAATCATATTTCCCATTGGGGTACTTAACAAATAATGTGGTGTATGAAGATAAATAGTTCCTTTGAGATTAATTCAACTGCCATGTGCTATAGAAGTTTTTCTCCTGAAATGAAGTAGTAAATATTTTTAAAATATGTTTTGCTTCTTAACAATAAGGTCATGATCTCACATTCCTTATTTCCACTTTCAAATTATAAATAATATAAAACGTGCTAGCTGGGTTTTGCTTGTCAGTTGTGCAATCTGGTACTAAAGGAGAGCAGTTGTACTTTATTGTGTTTCCCATCCATCTGCCTGCCATTCTCTGACAATCTAATTTCAAATAATTTAAACCGAATTTGGAAGAGGAATAGCAGTATCAATTACTTTCTGTGACTTTCATGAAAGTAGGTAGCTAGATAGAGGAGAGAGACCTTAATAAGTACTTACATTGAAAGACAGGCAAAATATGTCATATGTATTCATGCTGACACTAATCAGCTAGTCAGTTAGTGCACTCTCACTCACAGGTCCGTCCAGTTTTGTCATGCAGAATTCATTCTGGCCCAGTAAGAAGTACTGCAGGGCTTATGTAGGAAAACATGGGATTGGGAACATGGACATAATTCTGTAGGAAGCAGTAGTTCTGTTTCTGCATAGGGCACTGTATCGTGATTTTAATAGTAGATTTTAATATTTAGGTATTTTACTTCAATTTTTAGTTATTATAATATTAATATGGATTAATTTCAATTTTCTAATTAAAAAGCAGAGTATAAATTAACTTGATTGTATTTTTGCTGAATTTACTTGTTTTGTGCAAAGTTACCATTGAATGAGAGTAACAAGTTTTGAATGCAAAATTTCTGTTAATTAGATGTTAAAAGGCAATTAAATGTTTTTAATTAACAACTGTTCTTGGCTCAGAAAACTTTAGTAATAACTGGCCATGGGTTTAATTTTAGAAATACTTTTTGAGTATTTTTGTTTACTAAGCATAGCAAACAGTAACTATGAAGAAAAACTAAAAAAAAAAAAGCACCCCAGACAGAGCAGATAAAGTCTTCTCAGGGGATTCTTTAGTGACGTGAATATACTTGTCTGTTTTATGTATGCTGAGCTTAATATGCTCACTCTCTTTTTCCTTTTCAGCATTTTATTTCCAAAGATGGAGTAACATGGAATTATCTTTATTTTATCAAGTCTGTAGTTTCCAACAATATGACTGTTGTAAACTGAGTCAGGAGAAGGGGTTTCTTATTTGTTCCTGGAAAAACTTGGTTATCACTTGTATTTTTGTGGCTGTTACTGCTGTGTAACACACATGCAGTATGTAATCAGAACCTAATACAGTTCATAATGAGTAGCTTTTTAGTCTGTGGACTTTTGCTACTGCTGGTGGACTCAGTCTGATTCTAGGACTTACTACTACCACTGTTTCCAAGAGAGGCCCTCAGTTAGTGTAGACATATAAAACTCATTGCCTTACTCTTCTGTTAGATTTCCTAACTAAATATATTGGATAAATTAAGGAGAAACCGTGAAACACAATGCAGAATGCACTAAACATAGTTTTCTGGTAGGCTGCTGTGGGGAGGTATGTTTTAAACGTGTGGGTTTACCCAGTATATCCTTCTAGCATTCCATTTAATCCTAGTAAAGTGAGCAAGAATTGTTTATAAAGCATAGCTACTTGGATGGGACAGGTGTGCACTCTTAGAAACTCAGTTCCAATCCAGTCACAGTTTATGGAACCTATGTTGCATATTAATTAATTACAGCAGCAAAGGTGAACCTGATGCAGAGTATGGGACATAGATTTTCTATGTTTGTAGAATCTTTCTATTTCTGGATTAATTTTACATTGTTGGATAGTTGCTATTTCTAGACAGTTTTCAGGATTAGAAAACAGAAAGGGTAAGTATATATTGTAATTCATCCTAATTAAATGCAACGTATAGGGCAATGCAGAAGTATATAGATTGCCTCTAGTAAGTTCCAACTCTGGAGTGAGATGCCATTATTTTTGGAGGAGAATTGTGCATGAAGATTGTTGTTTAGAAGATAAGGCATGGAAATAACAGATAATAAATTTAAGGAATGTGTATTTCCTTTTTAGGCATAAATTACCCCTGGCATGCTAATTACTGACTAATAATGTGTCTGTTTTTAAAGGTGAAGCTGTGACTGGAGAATTATCAAAGCTCTTAGATGAAATCAAATTGTGTCAAGAAAAGGAATACTCTTTTGAAGATCTGTCTCATACAATATCAGACCATTATCTGGATAATTTTAGTAAAGTATCAGAGGAAGAACTTATGACCAGTGGAAGCCAAACCAAGCTTAATGTAGTAAGTAAGATGGGATACAAAGACAATATATTCAGTGACATCTGCTTTATTTATGACGCAGTCAAGAAAGAAATAGTGCAAGAGTGAGAATAGTACAAGGTTAACAATGTAATAGAAGAAGTAATATAGCATGTGCTTCTTACAGATTTGGACTCTAATGTTCCCCTTATTTTACAAAGATATTGCTTACCACACCTCAGAATGTCTTTTTATGACACCACTAATATGACTAAACATTTGGGTTACTTGTTTTGAGCATGGGGAGGACAAGGAAGGGTGTTTTTTGAAAAATGAATGGAAATCGGTATGCTCAATACTGTATTGAATACTAAATGTTTGCAGAATCTGATCAGATGTGCCTTCCCAAAAGAAGCAGCTTAACATCTTCAGTTATAGTACTTATATATTTTGTTGCTGTATAGGTTTCTCAGTAGCCTAATGATGTTGAAGGCCGAGTCTCTAATACTGAAAATTGTTGTGGTTGTTATACTTCAGTGATTTGCAAATACAGTGAATAAAGTGCTCTAAGATGCATTTTTTCTTACTGTAACAAACCATTTTTTTTTTCTTTTTTTAATTAAATTCTCCTCCTCAATAAGCAAATGGGATTGCCCAGGAAATAAAGCAAAGAACAGAGGAAGAACGCTAAGCGTTAAATTTCAATTAGTGTTGTTTGTAAATTAAGAAAAATTATGCTCTCCTGTGTGAGGAAAACCATTACAAGTTTTGGACTTCGTGTTCTGGAGCATTTGTTACAGTGTATGTAGAAAAAATGAGACTTACAGAGATGGTTAGCTGCCCTGAGATGCAGTAGATACTTTTGTACAGCCCTTCTAGATGTTTGAATGTTTAGATACATAACTCATATTGAACTCAGTTTGAACAAGGTACTAATCCCATTTAACCATTTTAGACACTCTTCTAGCATCTCTCCGAATTTAGGTGGTAACTGCTATTTAAATCTGCTCAGCTGCTGTTTTGCGGAAAATGTATTCCATATGAATCTGTCTACTCTGACTGAAATTTTTGCAGACCTAAATGAAATGCAATGTAAATAGAAAGTATTCAGACACTAGATCTGTAATTTATGTGCAACTGGGGTATACAAAGGTAAATTAGGCAATACATTTTTTTGAGATTTCATTTATTTTATATTGAACTAGATGTGAAAACAAATCTTTAAAATTGGAGACTGTTTAAGGCATTTTATAGGCTCTCCCCTAATGCATCCAGCTTTTCTTTCTAAGAAAACTGAAATCAGGATGATGGGTGCATACTCCCAACATGAAGTCAGGATGGAGGGCAGAACATATTTTCCCCTAGAGTAAACCCAACTATACAGGCATGTATGGAGAGGACTCTGCTGGGATGTGGGATTTTCCTGCTTGTTCTATAGCCTCCATTTCATTTTGAAATGTATTTTAGGGTTACTCAGTCTATTTAGTTGCCAGTTGGCTGCCTTGCATCAAGAAATGGAAGGCACGGTGTCTTTTAATTTTGGGGAAGTGCTACCTTCCCTTGGTGTTTAGACTCCCTCTGTAGTGCAGGGGTGATACAAAAACCTACGTGCACTGTAAGGAGCCATCAAAGAGTAATTGGGAATAAGCCCTAAGAGATATGTTTAGCTCTAAAAATGGTTACAAAGGTGAAGGCTGCCAAACTACTCTGGGGGCAGGACCAGCAAGCATGGTTGTGGAAGACATGTGACAGTATGGTGATACTACATAAATATTCATTTAAATTTCTTCAGTAAGAACATGAAGATACAGAGAGAAAGAAGTGGAGATGTATATAGATGTGGGGAGTCAGATTTCTTGGATATATATTAAAGAAGAGAGATTTTTGCAGCTTATTCTGACTTTAGTTTTCTCCTCCAGGGAAATCTTCTGTACAAATCTCAGTAGGTAAAGTGGGTTTTTCTCTGTTATCTGCATTTGTTCAGCTTGCATTTGTTTCTGCTGCACATGCCAAGACCGCATGGGAGGGGCAGCACAGGAGTGTGGTGATGCTGGAGCACAGAATCTTTTTGCCTGCAGAACCAAGTGTTGCCTTTCTCTGTTATCAGCTCCAACATAGGGCTGAGAACTGCACCTGGTATGCCTCCATGAGTGAGCAGTTACTTCAGGTTCAAATCAGCAGTTTTCCCCCAACTTTTATTGCTGGCTGTGCCAGCATCTGCTCTGAAAAGGTGTAGAAATCAAGTCGCTGGTGATAATGTGTTAATGATGCCATGTCCTGAACAAATATTGGTTCCAGAGATGATGACTGGTGCAGGTTTTTTGACTTCCTGTAGTCCTGTGGTCTGAAGAGGTTCCAAACATCAAACCATGACACTTCGTGACCTTAGAGAGGTCCTGCAAAGAAACTTGCTGTTGTTCAGAGAAGTAGGAGGCCAAGACTGTAAAATTTGTGATTGGAATCGTAACTTAGGGAGTTGGACCAATGAGCAACAAGAGCCACCTCCTGAGGATAGCATGGGCTTGGGAAAGAGAAGGCATCAGGAAGCAGAGTGTATTTTAAAGCAGGTTTTTTAGCAGTTGGCTCTTTTGAAAGGGCCAAAAAAACCTGTGGTACTGCTTTGGCTGAATAAGATTTAGGTTGGTTTAGCACTGCAGAAAGTGGTGTCTATTGGGATCTATAGCCTGGAATTCTCTCCTGAATCTCAAGCACCAATCTCTTTTTCTTTTGAGCAGGGCTCACTGTTTTTGTTTAGTGGGGATGCCTGCTTTTTAATGCAGTAACTTGACAGTAAAAGGCTTCATCTGGAAGAGTGACATTCAGTTCTTTCCATGGCATAAAACCATTTAACACTGGTTTTATAGTCTCCCAAATAAAGTATTGGTCA
The DNA here is from genome assembly GCF_003031625.1 of Empidonax traillii. Lineage (NCBI taxonomy): Eukaryota > Metazoa > Chordata > Aves > Passeriformes > Tyrannidae > Empidonax > Empidonax traillii. Next base: position 27,530 of record NW_020955365.1, on the reverse strand, counting down.
TCAGGCTATGATCCCATCTAGTATTCTTTCTGAACTGTACAACCATTGGAAAAATACCAGTACAATCCAGAGAGCGGGACTTTGAATGCCTTATTCACAGGCAAAGTCTGTACCTTTTCTGGTCTCAGGTGTCTTGCATTGTTTGTTGCTTAGTGATACAGCACTTGTAGAATACTACTTTTTCTTTTGAAGAAGTTGTGGTTGGAAGTCTTTAGGTTATGGAAAGAATTTAATCCATTTTTCTGTTTGCTGTGTTATCAGAAAATTAGTTATCCAGCCACCCAGCAAGTTGTTCTGGAATGATTGGAATAAAGGACTACTTCTTTTCATCAAATTTTGCATTGAAAACATTACGTGTTTTTATTACTTTACATATTTCAATTGACCAGGTGTCTGATGTGTGACGTAAGGCATTAAAACCTCAGAGATTCATGTGCTCACAGTATTTTAAAGTCAAATAGAAAGAAGAGTTTGCACAGCTCTGAGGTTAGGTGAAAAAAAAAAATTTAAAAACTTTAGGCTTAGTCTCCTGAATTCCGAATTACTAGTTAGCTGTGATTCCTAAGTTTCCTCAGGACATGGAAGAGCTGAATAGGAAATCTGAAAGTCAGGATCTTATGAACTATAAGACATGAACATCTGGGAGAGGGAGTCTACAATGGAGCAGTAAGGAAAAGTAAGGAGAGTAATAGGAGACACCACAGTGTAGACATGAAACAGATCTGGAGATGAAAAAAAATGTCAGCACAGGACACTTCCATTCCAAAAGTTGAAGGAGAAACTGTGAAAATGTTGGAGTTCTAGAAAAGCAGACTGTGTTAACTTCCTGAATAGGGAGAATGTTTAATGAAAAGGGTGAAAACTGAATGCTTGTTTGCTGAATAGCAGAAAATTAGATAAGAGTAAGTTAATGTTATTTTATTTGAAGAGTAAATTATAAAGAATAAACTAAAGGAAGTAAAGTTAAAGCTGCACTGGAAACTTTATAATCTCAACTCTGTGTTTAAATGTACTTCTGATGGAAAATATTAATTCCATGTTTCCTAGTATATCTTCACCAGTCGTTAAAACATGTATATTATAACATACCAGGCAACAACTCCCTGTTCATTGTCTCCTTGAAATTAAAGACCAAACTGAACATAGTTTTGTGATTATACTTCAGAGGGAGCTCAAGAAGCTGCCTACATGCAGCTAGGTATCATTTTAGTTGGAATTCCTAGTTTTTCTCAAAGATATTCAGGCTGGGTGGGGTTTGACGGTGGCGTCAATGGTTTTTACTCCTAGTTCCTGTCTTTGTTTTTCCTATTTTGGTCACTGTGACTTGAATACATTCTGTAGTTCCCCTATGTATGCAAAGACATGGAAAGCCCTGACAGTTGCTGCATAGGCAAGCTGGGAAAGCTTTATACTTGTGTATTGCTCAGTGCTGACATGCTACAGTGTTTCTGTTTGATAAATAGAAATCTTTCAGGAAAGCCTATAATTTGATTGTTCAACAAGTCAGAAAAGGAACTGTGCTTCAAAACATGTTCCAGAAAACATGAGCTGGAAAAAGATATAGGAAAATCCTTGATTGTATCACAGTTCACTTAACTAAGGTGTTTCCTTTTCAAGCTGAGTTAAGTATGATTGCTTGCAAAATCAATTTTGACAACAAATTATAGCAGTTTCAGTTTTGAAAAAAAAGTTTAATTAAAAAAAATATTTATTTTCCAATAGATGGCAGTCTGGTTCAGTCATTTCAAGAACAAAAGCAGCCATCTTATATAAGGATTTTCCAACTTTTTTTCATTGCTGTGTAAAAATCGTGCATTTTAACACAGTTGATAGTACAAACTGCTTCAAAATGAACACCTGTAATTCCTCTAGGAGAAAAATTTATGGAACATCATGACATCCATTTAAACTAAAAACTAAGACATCAGGGCTAAATTTAGAGGTGTATCATAGCAAAGGGGTTACACACCAAGTGTATATTCAAACAATCTGTGTGAATTGAACAGCAAGCAAGAAAATTTAAATCGGTATGACTTGCAAATCAGGCACCCAGAAAAATTAAGTGTGTCAGAAAAAAGGAGCAGAAGATTGTCAAAGTGTATATTTCGAGAATTCTGAGCTCTGGCAAGTAAATTGCTTCAAATTCCTCTGTCACTGGAATTCTAACTAAGATCATTACCAGCTTCTTGTCAGGTGTGAGGTTCGTGTGTATGTATTCATGTGAGAACAAATTTTTCTAAATGTGATATTAAACACGGAAATATGCTGTCTTTATTGCAATGTATTTGCATGTGGTGTATATTAAAAAAAAAAAAAAAAAAAAAAAAAAAAAAAAAAAAAAAAAAAAAAAAAAAAAAAAAAAAAAAAAAAAAAAAAAACAAAAAAAAACAAAACAAAACACCAACAAACAAAACAAGCAACCAAACAGGAAAAAGAAGTATGGGCTTTTTGTACTGAAAGAAAAAAAATCCTGTGGATACCAGTGAATATGTTACTTTTTATTTGCTTTGGACAGCCTGTGATTGCAAAGCGAAAAATAGGGTATTAAGAACTTCTGCCCTTCAGTATGCGTGTGTGTGTGTGTGTGTGTGTGTATGTGTTTATATGTATATTTGCGAGATTTACATGTTGGATACAGTAAATCTTAACCTTTTTCTTTCATAAACTTGATCTTTTATTTTCATAATACTTTCTTAAAATTGACTCTTAAAAGAACTTTATCTTACTCTGTGTTCAGAAATTTATTCCAGTCCTTACTTTGAAAATTATTGGGTTTTTTCCATGCAGTAGCCATAGCTATTCTCCATATTTTGTGAGAATTCTTATTTTTTTGAACTAAAACTAACTTTAAAATCAGCCACTTCAATAAAGCTGAAGCTCCAGATTGAGGTATTTTCTTTGAAACAGTCCCTTTAATCTTGTATAGTTGGTGGTTACTTGCATTGTTTGCTTTTACATTTAAGCTATTGTGTTCAGAAGCGTAATACAGAAATTATGTTACTGCATTTGCACTTGCAAATCAATATCTTACTGTCTTTGGATATGTGACGTGAGTTTAGATGAAAAGCAGAGTTCCAGAAAGTCTTAACAGCAGAGTATATGTTAAAGGGTTTTACTTAATTACCTAGAATGAATACTGAGAAACTGAAGTTATTAGATGCCCCTATTTTTTTTTTAAGCTGAAGATAGTAAAAACATGTAGTGACCACACTACAGAGAGATTTCACAGAAGTGGCAGCAGTATATCTGATTAAATTTTATGTGATTATATAACAGATAATAAAGGCTGGCAGCAGTAATTTGAATTTAAACATGAGGAAAGGTTCTGTGTAGTCTCACGAAAAAGATTTGGATTTCATCACAGGCATATAAAAGTCAGTTTCTGCTTACTTCTGTCTTCCAGAAAGGGAAGTTGGTACTTGGGCACATTGAGAGAATGGAAAAAAATATTGTTAAAAATATAATAACATTGTTGAAAACAGTGATGGTACATATTCAAAGAAAAGATTCACTTTTTATTCTCATGTCAGGATATCAAGAAGATGAAGCAGTATAAAGGCAATAAAAGTATGATTGTGTTTGCTTTATATCTAATGGGAGATCTGAAAGTATAGAATTAGTGGGTTTGAAAGAAGTTGGTGAAGAATAGGTGTATTAGAGGTTGATAAAATGCATGGTTCCTCAGAAGTCAGCTATTCAGAATATTTTTTTTTCTCTAAGGAAAAGAACAATTATTTTTCATAAAAATCATACATAGAAAGATTTATTTTACAAAATAATAATCACAGGAGAATACTGAGGTAAACAGTTTAGTAGCATTATTCAAGAACACTGTTTTGGTCTTTACTTTTAATATAACATTTAAATAAATAATGACTGGACGGAAATATAATGGCGAAGAATAACCAAACAAGCTGAAGTAAAATAATTTCTGTCTTGGATCAACGTGTTAGCCTTTAAAAAATATCACACACTTGCATACATGCATTATTGAGAGAGTGATACGAAATTTCACATGATGATGATGAGCAAGCCAGAAGTATATACAATTGCTTACTAATGAGGATACATTAAAAACACATTCAAGAACAATTTTGGTTACTTATTCGTTAGAGAATAGTAAAATAATCAGNAAAACAAAACAACAACAAAAAAAAAAAACACCAACAAACAAAACAAGCAACCAAACAGGAAAAAGAAGTATGGGCTTTTTGTACTGAAAGAAAAAAAATCCTGTGGATACCAGTGAATATGTTACTTTTTATTTGCTTTGGACAGCCTGTGATTGCAAAGCAAAAAATAGGGTATTAAGAACTTCTGCCCTTCAGTATGCGTGTGTGTGTGTGTGTGTATGTGTGTTTATATATATATTTGCGAGATGTACATGTTGGATACAATAAATCTTAACCTTTTTCTTTCATAAACTTGATCTTTTATTTTCATAATACTTTCTTAAAATTGACTCTTAAAAGAACTTTATCTTACTCTGTGTTCAGAAATTTATTCCAGTCCTTACTTTGAAAATTATTGGGTTTTTCCGTGCAGTAACCATAGCTATTCTCCATATTTTGTGAGAATTCTTATTTTTTTGAACTAAAACTAACTTTAAAATCAGCCACTTCAATAAAGCTGAAGCTCTAAATTGAGGTATTTTCTTTGAAACAGTCCCTTTAATCTTGTATAGTTGGTGGTTACTTGCATTGTTTGCTTTTACATTTAAGCTGTTGTGTTCAGAAGCGCAATACAGAAATTGTTACTGCATTTGCACTTGCAAATCAATATCTTACTGTCTTTGGATATGTGACGTGAGTTTAGATGAAAAGCAGAGTTCCAGAAAGTCTTAACAGCAGAGTATATGTTAAAGGGTTTTACTTAATTACCTAGAATGAATACTGAGAAACTGAAGTTATTAGATGCCCCTATTTTTTTTTTTTTAAACTGAAGATAGTAAAAACATGTAGTGACCACACTACAGAGAGATTTCACAGAAGTGGCAGCAGTATATATGATTAAATTTAATGTGGTTATATAACAGATAATAAAGGCTGGCAGCAGTAATTTGAATTTAAACATAAGGAAAGGTTCTGTGTAGTCTCATGAAAAAGATTTGGATTTCATCACAGGCATATAAAAGTCAGTTTCTGCTTACTTCTGTCTTCCAGAAAGGGAAGTTGGTACTTGGGCACATTGAGAGAGTGGAAAAAAAATATTGTTAAAAATATAATAACATTGTTGAAAACAGTGATGGTACATATTCAAAGAAAAGATTCACTTTTTATTCTCATGTCAGGATATCAAGAAGATGAAGCAGTATAAAGGCAATAAAAGTATGATTGTGTTTGCTTTATATCTAATGGGAGATCTGAAAGTATAGAATTAGTGGTTTTGAAAGAAGTTGGTGAAGAATAGGTGTATTAGAGGTTGATAAAATGCATGGTTCCTCAGAAGTCAGCTATTCAGAATAATTTTTTTTCTCTAAGGAAAAGAACAATTATTTTTCATAAAAATCATACATAGAAAGATTTATTTTACAAAATAATAATCACAGGAGAATACTGAGGTAAACAGTTTAGTAGCATTATTCAAGAACACTGTTTTGGTCTTTACTTTTAATATAACATTTAAATAAATAATGACTGGACTGAAATATAATGGCGAAGAATAACCAAACATGCTGAAGTAAAATAATTTCTGTCTTGGATCAACGTGTTAGCCTTTAAAAAATATCACACACTTGCATACATGCATTATTGAGAGAGTGATACGAAATTTCACATGATGATGATGAGCAAGCCAGAAGTATATACAATTGCTTACTAATGAGGATACATTAAAAACACATTCAAGAACAATTTTGGTTAC
>NW_020955365.1:0-21566 GCF_003031625.1 Empidonax traillii | reverse complement strand
AATAATTTCTGTCTTGGATCAACGTGTTAGCCTTTAAAAAATATCACACACTTGCATACATGCATTATTGAGAGAGTGATACGAAATTTCACATGATGATGATGAGCAAGCCAGAAGTATATACAATTGCTTACTAATGAGGATACATTAAAAACACATTCAAGAACAATTTTGGTTACTTATTCGTTAGAGAATAGTAAAATAATCAGGCCTAATTGTTTAGGGCTCCATGGACAGAAGCAGATAAATTTTAATTATTTAATATTGTAATACTTGCTCAATTTAATAATAAAGCTTCACTGTTTTCTGCAGGTATTTATGATTTGTTAAAAAAAGGGAAGAGAGTTATACTGAGACACAGTGTTTGCAATATTGTTGCTTTACTGAATTCTCTTTTTATAATAGAGTTAATAATTTCTGTATTGTCAAATTTCAGTATTGCAAGAATTTTGTATTAAGTTGATCTTTTGCACCCAGTCCCATAAAGAGTCTTAATTTTGCAGGCATATACTGACTCTTATTTCTATAGGAAGTAAAGGTACGAAGGCCATCTCTCCCAGAATATGTAAACCTTACTTATTAAGATTCCCTTATTGCAAAGGTCTACCCACTCTCTGAAGATAAGATTATATAACTTCAAAAATTGTTTTTAGAAGCTACCACCCAACTAAAAGCCATCTGTTAGTCCCAGTTTCTAATACACACAGTGGTATTTCCCACTAAGAAGAACTGGTGTTACTGTTCTTTTTTTTATTAGCTATTTATAATGTGACATCTAGTACCAAACGTCCACTTGGTGAATATAGTATGGTAAATTTTCTGAAAGTTACTCTACAAAATGGTTTCTAAATTCTATTTAAACATGAACTGGTTACTACAAAGAGGTAGAGGGAAACATACTAACCTGATACAAGATTATCTCCCCTTTTAGGTAGATTACCTAGCTGAGGGGACTTCAGACATTTTTAATGTATGCTTTCCTAACCTGTGTCCTATAGCTATTAAAAAAGATTATTTTCTGTATCTGTAGGTTATGTTATGCTTCAGCACAGTGTTTTGAAAATTTTTCTGTTAGACGGGTCCTGTTAGTAGCTCTTCTACACAGAATAATTTGCTTGCTATTGTGCTTCACAGCCGAGTAAATTAGCCTGCAGCTCCCTGCTGCTGCGATTTCTGGTAGAAGGATTGCTAGACAATGCTCGGGAGTGCTGCAGAGACCTACCCTGTGAGAAAGTCAGCACTTGCCTAAGAATATAAAACCTCAAAACATGACAGCACTTAGTATAGTTTAAACTATGTGGAGTTAAGTATAACTAGGGGAAGGTGCTGGCCAAGCCACCAGTTAATCTAATTTGCATTAAAAAGTACCTACTCCTTTTTCCACTATAGTGATTTTCTGGAATATTTAACCAGTCTGTGCAGTTATCTGTGTGTGGCAAATTCCTTGACTATCAGGTACTTGCAGGAAAAGAGCTTAGAGACAAATGCATCTCTCTGAATGCTGTTATGTGTTTAGCTTGCACTGGTGAATCCTAAATGAATCTAATCCTTTTGCTCCGCTCTGTCACATTGTTTACCACCATGACCCTGTATTGCTAGGTTTTGCAGAACATGTGCTGTATTACAGGCATTTTCTTTTATTTGCTGATGACGTGCTTCCATTTATTCTTATATAGTAAAATCTGACAGAGTAGAACAGAAAAAATACTTTTGCACACCCATCCATAACTTGTAATACTTCAGGTTTGTTCTTTCTTGAAGCTTGCTTTTTCCTAAGTAATCTTAGCGTTTGCAAGTTCATTTTGTATGTAAATCTTGCCATGCTGCCAACCACTTTTACGTGCCCTGTTGTGAACTTTCATCTCAGCTAAATCTTTTACATCAGGATCTTGGATATGGGTGTAGAATTTTTTCCATACAAAGTAATTAAAATATAAGCTTTTCAGATCAAAGAGCTTGTTTGTCTTTATGGTTATAAAGCTGTGTGTAAATTTGGGGTGCTCTGGAAATGATGAGTAATATTTTGTCTAATTAAAAATTCTGTTGGAGGGTTATGTTTTATTATATTGACTACAGTAGTTGGTGGGTTTTTTTTTTTTCTTCGCAAGGACATTTTTAGTTCAATACTGAGGACATATGTAATTTGAAGACTAATCTCTGTTTCGTTATACTTAGAGGAATACCAAAGAAATCTACTAATCTCAGTAGGATTAGCCAAGATCTGAGGACTCTCTCAGAACTGATCCTAAAATCAACTTCCCAATATTGAAGTATATGTGCTTTAATTAAATCTCTTTTTTGTGTGTGATATTCAGTGATTTAGAGAACCTTCTTTTTCATCCATATTGTTTCATTATTTTGTTCTTAACATCCCTGAAGCTGCCTGTGACATTGTGGACACTGTTGCCAGGCATGCATGGCAGAACACCTGTCTCTTCCCTCAGTGCTCATCCTCCTGGGAGTATGCAGTAGTGTACAGCACGATGCCCATTTTTAAACTGCAGTCTCCAACTTCATTTGAGATCTTCCGAGAGAGTTTCAGTCACTTCTGGAGAACAGAATGAGGAGATAATATAATGAGATTTCCACTCAACTCTTGTTGTCATATTAGAAAACCAAATCATCGGAAAGATTGATGAGTTTTTCTGTTACTAAGTTATCAGTCACCAGAGGTGCTTCCTTCAAACCTTGACCCTTCCTAGAGGTCTGCCAAAAAAATTCATCATGGACTCCTGCTCTGCATCTCCTTTGGGTTTCTCCTCTCCTGAAACTGTTTGCTAGTGCTCCAGTCAGAATAAGGTTTTCAACTTCTCCCTCACAAGAGAAAATAAAGTTCTTTTCGTCCTCATCTTGCTTGGTTTTCTCAAAATACATTTTCTGCCTATTTGATGAGGGGTTCTGATACTCCAAAGGTGGGATCCAGCTACCTTAACATGAAGTATGTTGTATCACTGTGGATTCACGAGATGTCTTGCTACGTGGGGCTAACATAGGCTTAGTCGTAGCTTCAGTGTGTGATTAAGGGCCAACAGCTACCCTGTAGTTTCTCAAATGATGCTGGATGCCTGTGCTCCAGCTGAATCATTAGTAGTTGCCCTCATATAGTTGCATAAACACAGGCATCTAGTGCTCTTCTGTCTGGTCAGCAGCTGAGACATCTACATGGGGCTGGCGGATGTGACAAAGGACTTGGAAAGTCACAGTGTTCTGGAGTGGCAGTTAGAAGCTAGGCAGGGTGCCCAAATTTAGACACTGGACCTCAGTGCAGAGGCAACTTAATCTAGATCCAAATGCCCCTCTGATAGATTGGGACTGTTAACATTAAGAATTGAGAATTGTTTGTGGTCTTCACTAATCTTTTTGGTTTATCACATTTGAACAATAGAGTATGTAACAATGTATGAGGTCTAGAAGGAATATGAAGGAATTCACCAGTGTTTATGTATTGTTAGGTTTTAATTTCTGAAAATGTTTTTTTGCTCTCTTGCAAAATTTATTTTGATAGATTGTAAGAAGATTGAGCTTGAATATGTGGGAGATTTGTTTTTTACAGTCATATGTGGATATTTACCTGAAGGAAAAGATAACTGAGTTAATGAAGAAAGAAGGAGAAAGAATGCTTGAAAGTTTACTCTTTTCTATCCTGAAATCTAACCAATGAATACATAATTCTAGAACTGTTTCATTTTTTATATTTCTCCATGTTCAAGAGAGAGGGTTCTACAAATCTTGTAAAAATTTCTATCACTGTTGTCAGCAGGTACCAGTGCAGGTTTGATTGTGTTTTGCATAGTGAGCTTAGAGTAAATGAGTGTTCTACCTACATATCAGTTACAAACAGTAGAGGGAAAAAAATCCAAATATTTTGGGTGTACCTCAAGTCAACACTGATTTCACATCTACTCCATTAGTGTAAGAATAGTCATTAAGCTTGGAACTGATAGTAAAGCCTGATGATCGCCATCTGACAGGAAATACATGAGAGGAGTAAAAACCATATGGGTGCATCTCTCAGTTGTTTTCTGCAGTGAGGGGAACAACATCATTTGATCGCAATAGTATAAACAGGAGATATGAACCTCTACAAGATTCAATAAGGGGTGGAGATAAATGTATGGTTTCAGTGTATTTCATTCTATGATTATTCTGAAGTTGAATAAGTAGGTACTCTTTTAGCAGCAGCAGTCTCAGTTTCCCTTCTTTGCCTATTAGTAAGTCTAATAATGTAAGTAATGCTAATGGTAAGTATTGTGCCATATTTCACAGGGAAAAATGACCACCCATAAGCTAATACAAAATAACACTTGTTTTAAAAATTGTTTAGTAGCTGAGATTAGAACACTGGGTAACTAGTTTGGACTCGTTGCTTAATTTCATTTTCATTCTATCCTAATGGCAACAAAGAGATCCATTTTATAATTGGCATATATGAAAGATTCAGTATTTTTATCTTTGTCTTGATGTAGTTGACCACTCATGACATACAGTTTCACTGTATCCTGTTGACAGATTTTTTTTCAGTCCCCATGAATAAGCTCAGCAAGTAGAAAATGAATAGCAGCAAAATATATCAAAACAGATTCCTATACCTCTATAAAATACATGAGTAATTCAGAGTTAAGGGCAACTGCCTAATATAGAAGAGTTTGCCCTTGGATATCAACAGTGTGCTGGAAATGCACCCCTTAGCTTTTACGTAACTTCACTGTATGAAATCCTTTGCTGAGTTCAATATTATAAGTTTTTAAATCGAGTTGAGAATCAGAAACCAGATTTGCTTAACCATGTAGGCATAGGTTGTTACACCAGTTTCTTTTCCAGAGAAATGTGAGAGTTGAATGAGTTACGCAATTTTTGATAATCTATTTTCATTTCTCTTCTCTTGGCATCTCTCCTCCCTAAACTGAAATAGAAATTTCAGTTTAGTGCCATGAGGGAAAATCTCAGAAGAGGCTCTTCAATTTTATTTGCTTCGGTAGTTATTTGAGATTAACCAGTTTCCATTAATAATACTGCGATTATTTCTGCTGATATTGGTGCTCTGCCCAATATCTCTGAAATATGGACTCTTCACAGCCTGCAAAGAAGCAGCCTCAGCACTGCCTGTCAAACTTAGACAAAAATCATATTAAAACATAATTTTTTTTGTTGCTATCCTGGTCTTTCTTTTAGTTATTAATCGGTACTTGCTTATGGGTATTGGAATATTTACTACCTTAGCCTTATCTCTGTCCAAAATGGTATTTCCTTTAAGGGATCTCAATAATTTTAACAGATCATGATCACTTATTGATACTTCAGTTATATATATATAGGGAGTGATAGACGAAAGCATGTTACTGACTGACTTGTTTATCTGTATTTTACAGGACCTTTAAGACACTATATGATGACTGGCTGAAGTAAGAATTTAAATATTAGCTCTTCAGCTACTTACAAGTGTGTCTGGAAAACAATGTAAAGCTGTGCTTGTGTTGCGGTTGATCTGTACATGCGATTTTGAATCTACCACAGGCAAAAAGAACAATACAGATGAGGTAGCACAGGAAAAACAGCTACTGTTCTAAATCTTCTGGTAGTACCAGTTATTGAGATGACTGCAGTGACGTCACTGGTTTAATTATATAAGACAGGAAAAAGCAGCAGCTTGCAATTTGTGAGTTTCACACTGGCAGATTTCCCTACCAGATATACCAAAACCATTGCCTTCCTAGTGAAGATGATTTTGAATGCCGCTTCCACCTGCCATGTGAATCAGGCTGCATCAAGAGCTGTTGTCCAGTTGATATTATTCTGCATCTCTTACAGGGAGTGTGCATGTGTGATCTGCGTGATCCTTTTTTAATACCTTTCGAGGAGGCTGAGCTGTTGCTTGTGCTACTGAGAAAAAAGGTAGATTACCCTTTGACTGATCTTTTCCAGTTAGACCTTCAACTTCTGTAGCCTGTCAAGAGATTTCAAGTGTCAGCTTGAAACTCTGTGCTGTGTTTATATTATGTTTAGCACTTGGATGACAATACGGCAAACCACTAGTAATTTGTTCCTGATGGATCTGTAAAGGTTCTATGACAAATGTTCTTCAAAGCCCTTTTGATTATCCACTCTCAACCAGCATTCATCTTCAGATGACTCACTCAGTGCTGTATATAGTTCTTCTTTAGACTGGATTTGTCTGTTCAGGTATGATATAAGCCAACAGCAACTTAATGGAATAATAACTGCATTTTCAGTAACATGCTTTTACTGAGAATAAGAATGCTAAATGAAAAACTGTGCACTGGAAATGTTATAAAGTGGTGACTTCTGCCTACTCACTTACCACCTGATTTTCCCCCTGCTTTAATTTCTCTTCCTTCTGCTCTATTTCATGACAAATAGTATAATATCTATAGGTTTCATCATACCACCACCTACTTATCCACCCTCTCTTTCACAACTTTAAAAAAGGAAAAATACATGTTTAACAGCTGATTTGTGTAGCAGTTACATTGCGCTGAGTTTTTCAAATGTTATATGATAACATTCAGATAGCATAGGGCTGTTAAATGCAGAGATACCTCTGTAGTTATTCTCCAAGCAGTATTTTCTTTCTGAGACATTTAAAGCCAAAAATACTGGTCATTACTTTAAATTATACTTTTTTCCTTCATGCAAAAGCAAATATGCTGAAGCTTTTAATTCTGTTTAATATTTCTGAAATTATTAACACTTGATTTTGCTTTTCTGTAGACTCCCATGCCTTTCATTATCAGTTTCTTCTTTTTCAACTGGTACGTGAGTTTTTCAGTGAGTCACATTTTGGAATGAGTCATGTGAATATTGTTTCAGGGAGACGCATAAGCCTATCATTAACATGAGAAATCCCATTAACTTAATTGGAACTATTTATGTGCTTAAACTTCAAGCTTTAAAAAAAAAAAAAAAAAAAGTTTAAAAATTCCTGCCTTTTTGCATCACCTGTGTTTGTGTATATTCTTCCTACATACCAGCGTAGGTCAAATCTACTAATCTACTATGCCTGTGGGATGGAAAGGCATCCCTAGAAACACATTTCTATACCACAGAGTGTCTTTGCAATCTAGATGAGCTGGGTAGAATAGTCTTGAAGCTTTATGCTTCATATTTTAGGTTCTTTATCTTAGTACAGTAAAGCACTTGCAGTGCTTTGGTATGAATCATTTAAAATTGATACTAAATATGCAATAGTCTGATTTATTAGTGTTAGGTACATGCTCAAAGTTAGACAAATGTTTAAAACACAAGTTCACTTCATTTTACCAGATATTAAGCAAGAGAAATTAATCTGGCAGTTCAATCCTGTTCCAAATACAGATACTAGAATGGAGTAAGTTATGGAAGTACCTGTATTTCCATACATTAAAGAGAAGTAGTGTAAAATCATAGAGTAAATAAATACCTTGTAACAAATGCTCACTTTGAAACAGTTCAGACTAGTTTGAATGATGCTCTAAGTGCTTTTTCGATTCAGGACTGCATATTGTAGCTTCAAGCAGCTAATACTTCATGCTCTTAATTTCACACTGAAAAAACTCCACAGAATTTCTTCCTAAGATACTTTAGAAAATTCTATAGGCTCCAACTACTTTATAATTCTTAAAAAATACTATCGTTAGATTATAATTACTAAAAGCACTTAGTCATCCATTCTCTGCAATTTTTCAATTTATTGAATCTTTGAATTTTCTGTCATTTGAAAATCTTCACCTACGTGACAAAATTGAACAGGAGTTAGAAAAGAGTAAAGATCATTACTGAAATACATTGAAGTGTCTTTTGTTTTGCACTTTGAGTATACTCTCAAAGTATTAGATCGTTAAATAGGAGAGTCCTGGTAGTGGCTTTTATGTATAGATGAAATACTCTTCTTATGAAGATCACGACACTCCATTCAAAAGCTTTTATGTTTAGTGAAAAATTAATTAGTGAAAATTAACCTTTTATTAGTAAGTGAATATCCATTGGTGGGTCTTTTTTTTTTTTTATATGGTTATTTAGCAAATCAAAAGCTATCTTAGACTTGAAAAATAAAATTCCTTTATCAATGGAAGAAAAGGTATCTTTTCCAGTTTATGCCTGTTATTTTCTGATTAATTTATATCCTGTTAGGTTTTTAAATTGTAAAATTTTGTTTTATGTATGTTTGCATCTTTCTATGAGAGTAGTGCGAAGATTATTGTCATTATTTATGTTACATGCAGGAATGAATTAAAAAAATGGAATACATTGCCCTGCTTTCAATACACGTTCAGATGTATTGAAATGATATATTTTAAAATCTAATTTTTACTTAAAATTGTGACTTTATTGGGTATGCATTGTACTTGCCATCTGATGCAGGATGTATTTCCTGTATACTGTCAGATCCCTCACTGGAGACAGAGTGATTAATTTCTTAGGTGATCATCATGATAGGTGTCGATTGCACTTGCCCACTGAGGGGCAGCAGCTACACGTTTGTGTAGTTTTCATCACATATGTGAATTAATCATGTTTTCCTACAGTTAATACGTTTTACATATAGTCAATTACCTTGACTCTACTGACTTCACGTTACAGGGATTTCTTCCCAGAATCAGGTGTCATTGTTCTTGAGTTCAAAATGTGTGACTTCTTCAGATGAGTTGGGTTTTTTTTTGGAGCCTAAGTCAGGAAATACTGTCACATGCATCTGGGCTGATGTGCAGTGGTGTAGAGATCAAGATTTTGCGATCAGATTAAGCATGGCTGGGACTGCTAGAGCTTGGACTTTCAGAGCACTTAGGCTCATATATGACTGAAAATGGTCACAGAATCTCTTAAGGTGGTTCCTGTTGTAGTCTGACACTTCTGCAAACTTATCTTCATCATTTCAGTGTAGCCAGCAGATACGGAACTGAAATGTAGATACCATCTTGGAGAAGTTTTAAATGACATGCCCAGCATCCCTCAGAGATTATGGCAGGGGCAGGTAGAGAGTACACATCTCCAACATTCAACTGCTTTAAGTACAAGACTAGCCTTGTACTTGATATTCCCTTACAGAAAATAGGAGGTACAGTCCAACTCGAACCAGATGTAAACTAAGAAGATGTTTGTGGAAGAATGGCAGCAGATGAGCAGTGTAACATGAAGGACAAGATAATGAGAATGGGAAACAGAAAAACGCTAAGCAGGGAGAAGGCTTAGGGGATGTGGAAAAGGTGTGTCCAGGCCACCAAAACATTTCAGTGTTGTTCATCTGTGAGATACGGGATGTATCTCACAAATGAGGCTCCTCCTTGTCAGGATCCTTACTGAATTTCAGAAGGGCACTTCTGCTTAATGCAGAGATCCTGCTGTGGAAAAATAGTACTACATGCCCAAATGATGGTTTGTTTGTTGTTGTTGGTTTTTTTTTTTTTTTTTTTTTTTTTCTCTTCTGTATACCTGAGGCATTTTCCCCTGGGAGCAGCCTGGGCAGCAGCAGGGGGAGCACTGAGAGCACAGAACACTGTCCCGGCTCTGCTGTCCCTGGCTTTGCTGCCACAGCTGCTAGGAACAGCTGCTGCAGAGATGAACCTGTTCATTCTAATCTATAGAAGACATTCAGGAGTGGTTTTCCACTCTATTAGTTCTTAGTATAATGTCAAAACAGAATACTAGACAACAGAAATTTAATTTTTTACTTTTGTTTCACAACATAGGTATGTGTTCTTTGGACCAGGCAAAGAAGGAGTAGAGGCACACCTGTGTTAGGATTACAGAAAATACTTGCATTGCCCTATGTCTGAGAAATTATTTCTTCAGAAGAAACCTACTGACCTCATTGTTGCAGACTGAGTGCTAGCATTTGGCTTATCAAGTGTCTGGTTGCCTTTTGTCTTCTATAAGTGGAAGGATTCTGGTTTTGTCTTTGCTGCTCCGTTTCAAAATCTTGTTTTCTTAATATGTGGTGTGCTATAAGATAAATGGCAAGTTAGTGTTAGTGTCCAGAACTGTGATGAAATAGCAAATGATAAATGTCGTATTATTTTGTACCTTCAGTAGTTTGCTGATGCTATCTTGCTCTAGTGGATACTGTCTGAAAGGTTATGTGCAATACTTCTACAAATGGATGATAATATAAAAAAAATGGAGATATAAGAGGTAAAGGTTTTGATGTTTGGTTTTAAGTTTCACTGGACACAAGAAAGTCTCCTCTGTATCCTGAAATGAGGGAATGGAGTCACATTTTGCCTAGGAGTGGTTGCTTACAAAAAAGGCAGAAAGCAGACCAGTTTTCATTAAAAGCTGAGAAAAACAGGGACTGAGAGGAAAGAGGAGGGGTTTTATTTTATTCCTGGAGAAAACTTTTCTAGATAGTAAGGTCACATCGTAGACAAGAAATAGTTGACATCTGTAAAAAAGGAAGACCAGAACTTTATGTATGTTTTATACATGGTGTACAGCTGCTTGAGCTGTGAGCTTGGTAGCTGTAAGCAATGATTAAGATTAAAGTTGCTCTCTCCTTCTCTTCGTGTTGACTTTTAAGAGTGAAACAGACTTCTTCTGCTTTTTCTGTTTCTATTCATCACTCTGTCTGTTGATAAATATTGGCTTACTTTCTTAGATCAGGAGAGAGATGTCAAGTTATAGTGATAGCCAGTCTGATGTACATACATATTCTGAGAGAATAAATAGCCTCTCTATAGAATAAAGAGTCGTTCAGTCTAAAATATCCTGCTGGGCGAATTTCGCCTTTTATGTAGATGGGGACATGAAGAGGAAGGCTTCCATACCTAAATTTTCAAATTAATCTAAATGCTTGTTAGGTATGAAAATTAGAAGTGATGTGTCAGACCCAGTAGAGTCTGAAGAAAATTTGCCATTAATTGTAGTGGTCCAATGTCCTTACACTACATCTTTCTGCTCTTTCACTACTGTATCATTATTATTATTCTCTCTTTTGTATACATAGAGAAATTACTTTGTTAGCCTCTTACTGCTATAAGGAATGTTTATTACTTAATTCAGTGTTTGAGTAAGAACTAAAACTTTTACAAAATCTTTTATTCCCTATTAATATCTTGCAGTTTCTCTAATAATTTTTCCTTTTGCGTATCATATCTAATATTGTGTAGGGTTTTCTGTCTGTTTTGTTTGAGGATATATGATGCTTATGCTCATGTCTCTTCTAACTTAGGCAGAAGTGGCCTTTTGGAAGGTTAGTATTGCAGTTTATATTGACTTTGCCATTTCATAATGTCTAATTCAATTAACTGAGCAACTGTGATTTAGGGGGCATTTTCTAACTACATTAGCTTTTGCTTTTTTCCCCCCCTCAAAACAGGTATAAATAAAAGGTTCTCAATTGTGTCTGTTTTTCTTTAGTTGACAGAAATATCTTCCTCTCTATTTATTTATTTATTTTCTGAGTAGTGGGCGTAAATAACTTTGGTTTCACTAAAACTCTCCCTTCAGGGCTATTTCAAGACTTCCCAGCAGCACACACAGAATTAGATTTTCGTGTTCAAAGGATCTCTAAGGAGGCAAAATTAAATTATGCAACAGAACAGAAAAATTAGGGAGTTCTGGGAAAGGAATGAAGGCTGTGAGAGGATAACAGAAAACAGGGTGGTCTGGGTTTTGGAGTTTTATGGGTTTGTGTGGCAGTCTGAAGTCTATGAGTTGCTTGTAGATGTTTCTGTATCTCTTTTTTCTCCTCCTACTGTATTCCTCTCCCCAGGGTGTGCAAGCCTGGTCTATGAAATTTGGGGGACTTGTGACTCCTGTTTCTCTCATGGAGCTCTTTCCCGCTCTTTGCAAATGCAGCTTTCTTTCCCTGCAGTAACTCCAACATATCTCTTTGTGCCTGTAGTCTAGGAAGAACAGGGCTTCTTGTAGTGGGGATGGGTGAGAAAATGATAGCAATAACTGTTTCTTGACCCTTCACATAGGTTTTCCCGAAGAGGCCCTTTTCAGTGCTTTATCAGTAGCAGAAATCTGAGCAAGATGAAAATAGCCATTCAGTATAAGAAGAACTAACCCTACTCTGCAGTGATCAGTAAATAAGCCTGTATCATGTTCATTCCTGGATTGTCTAGTTGCATGGAAGTACCAGTTAGTTTATTCCAATAGTGTGTGTAATGAACTCTGACACTGACTGATCTTTTTTTGAGTGATCAGGAGATCAGAGTATATAATATTTCCCACTTCTCTTTCATATTGACATTAAATTCCCGTGATTCTCAGTCTATCTTAGGCTATTTATATAAAATGCATCTAATGGAAATAGTAGAACTCTTAGAACTCTCATTCTGCTTGTGTATTTTTCCCGTATCATTCAGTAATTATTTGGTATGGGTTTTTTCACTCTGTTCCTGAAATGGCTAAGTACTAGTATGTTCTCCCTTCAGTGATTCAAATGTGTTGAATTTCATTATTCATCTTCTTTTAGTTATGTTGAAAAATTCTCAGTGACATTATGAGATAATACCCATAATATCAGTGGTTTTTTTTTTTTTTTCCTTTAGAAGATACACTGACATTTTTCTGTGACTTTTGTCTTCATTCACTTTTATTGGCTTGTAAGGTCACAGCTAATGTGTGTTACCTGCTTTCCTGAGCCGAGCACTGCTGCAGTTCTTTGCTTTTTACTCCAGGGGGCAAGAAGCACTTTATTCTCTGGTACAGCAATTCTGAGATTTAAAATATAAACGTAAAGCAGCCACCATGAAAGATGGCATCATAAATAGAGAACAAAGACTTGTAGTCTGCTTCCTTTGTCTATGCAAATACATAGGAATAATAGTCTTTCACAACCCACACTCTGCAAAATTAACCCAATCCTTTTAATAATCAGTGTGAGAATATTGGTTGCTATGGCAACACATTCTGTGGTACTACTTGAGTGTCAAAATAACCTAATGAAATATCGTGCTAAGAATGTTTCAAAATTGACTTTTAAAATAAAAAGTAAATAAATCCACCTAACTTTAGAAGATATGGCTAGATTAGTGAAATCTGCAACAAGGGAACAACCATTTTCTAACCAAGGGGAATCAGACTAGTGGTGATAGTGGATACATTGTGTTTCTCATCTTTGGTGAGCGAGCTGACATAGAATTTAGAAGTATTTTCTCTGCTTAAATTAATGGTGTACCAACCACATCTGCATTAAGAAGTTACAGCAGGAGTCAAAAGTTAAATGATCCTCAGATGTCACACAATTTAAGTCAGTGCCTGTCTGTGTGGTATCTTTGCTTCTCTTAACAGTTTCTATCAGCTTGTGTTCATCTAGAGAACTGCTGCTCTTCCTGTACTTCTTTCCCCTCTACTGTTCTTTCACTTCTCCATTCCCTTCCTTGCAACAGACTCCATGCATTTCTTTATTCTGTTGCCTAAAGTAATCCACACTTAACATGTTGGGGTTTTGAAAGTTATTTTTGTATGGGGCTCACAGCAGTGTTTTAGAGTTGAGATTACAACTAGATTAATAGCTGTCGTCAGCTGTTGTCTCAAACAGCGTTATTTTGGTCGAGCAAAAATCCAGCCACTTCTGAAAGAAGCATTCGTAAAGACAGCATTTAGTATCTGAACATCAGGTGTGCTGCTCAAGCAATTGTCAAGCAGGCTAGAACAGCTGTTCCCTACTCCAGTATAAATGTGGGCAAAGAATTAGGATATAAAATTTACTTTTTTTTTTTTTACTTGTAATAATTTTTGTTTACATGAGATTTTAAAAATCTTTTATTAATAGGTTAACTTTCCTTCTTCTTCTCCTGAAATTAATAAAAGTTACTACTGTAATTCAGTTGGGGTGGACTATCCTGTGTAGCAAAATAACATAAATATATGAGAACTGTTCTGTCTTTTTACTGTTTTGTCATAGAAAATTAGGAGACTGGTTTAAGCAAAAATCAGCATTTCCCCACTCAGACCAATATGTAAATCACAATGTTCACGTCTGAATGACTTTTTTTGATACCTTTCATTCCTTCCAGACAATGAAGCAAAATAAGACAGGTCATTTTTAAATATGTTTTTTTGCCTACAAAATAAGCTAACACCTTTATTGTTGATGAACACAAAACAAAAATCAAACCCCTGTATTTTGATTGATTTAGCCCTTTTTTTTTTTTTCCTGCAAAAACCTTGGACTCGTCCAGGCAAATGTAGTACAGCTATACTTTTTTGAACACAATAAAGGACTACTGAAATGAGATCCCCTCCGCTTGTATCGTTTCTTTCTTGGGGATAGTATTTTATTTTTTTAAAACCTTACTTTTTGTTCACTGTGGAATATCCTAAACTTAATGATAGTACAGCAAATTTTAAAGTAAAATGAAGTAAAAATTGCCAGTTTCTTGATAATAAAGACAATAAATGCATACTTTTACTGTATATTATTATGTTCACTCATCTGTAAAGTATAATTGCAGATACCTCAATATGCCCCTTCCTTAAAAAGTGTGATTTTCATACAGCATTTTAACAGTTAAGTAGGAACCTTGTATTAAAACAGCAGTTTATCTTTTGGAATTTATAAATGGGACATTCTTAAGTTCTTTTCATTAAGTAAAAGGTTTCTTTACAATATATCAGTGTATTTAATTCACATGTATTTGTTTTTTATGCACAGAGGCCTTCTTCAATGCGTTTATCCCCAAGGGAGGAAGATGATGATGATGCAGGTGAAAATACTTGTGGTCCTTCAGGTTTATGGGAGGCATTGACACCTTGTAATGGATGCAGGAATCTCGGATTTCCCATGCTTACACAGGTATATATTTACCTTCTCATCATAAAACTTAATAACTATGAAAGAGCTGCTTAATTTTTTCTTTAACTCTTGCAGTCATGTCAAGTCTTGCCTGATTCCCTTCAAAATTGTTACCTTCAATTTTCATTTTAATGTCAAGATCTGGTTAAATCTATTAAATGTTGAGGTTTGGTTATCCTGACATACTACTTAGCCAGATGAGTTTAATATTGAGACTGTTTGCTGTTACTACTATTTTAGACATCTAGTTGCTGTGTTGGATAGCTTTCTTTTCCATCTGGAAACAAATTTGATATCGTATAGTTTCCTTTTGGAAAAGTACTCAGCTTCTAATTAATATAATGACATCTCAGCTCTTTCCTTTATAGAATTGAGGACACTGTGCTTAACTCAACTGATGTAAGAATATTGCCTAAGACATCTCTTTAAAGATTAGACAAATTAAAAAAGAAGTCCCCAGCCATTTTCAAATGCTCATGATAATACAGAAGGGAATATGTAAAAGTGGGTAATATACTTGGGCCTAAGTTGCAGCAGTTCTCAGAGCAGACCAGCCTGCAGTGCCCACCAAAGCCTTCCAGCAGCTGTGTCCTGAACAAGTGATACTGTATCGCTACGGAACAGGATGATGCTTATTGCAGCTTCTAGGGTCTCCCTTGTTCTCTCCCCTCACTATAATTTAGTA
This sequence comes from Empidonax traillii, assembly GCF_003031625.1. NCBI lineage: Eukaryota > Metazoa > Chordata > Aves > Passeriformes > Tyrannidae > Empidonax > Empidonax traillii. The sequence continues at coordinate 6,141 of NW_020955365.1, read as the reverse complement.
CTCTCCTTTCTGTAACATTTTTCCTCCGCTTTTTTGGTAGTACTGAATGAAGACCTGCCAAATTTCTGTTTAGCAGTCTGGTTTTTTTCAGTTACATCCTTACTTGGCACTGCATTTAAATAGCTTTGTCAGATTCTTGTGTACCAGATTGGAACTACATATCCTGTCTCACCACACTTTATACAGTGTTGCTTTCATACCGTGACTGTTCGTTTTATTCCCTTTAAGTCTCATGGGACTTGCACCTGTTGGAAGTCAATGCTAAAGCTTTCCCTGCAGTCAATGGAAACAGGATATGGCAGCTAATATGCTTGAATAACACTGAGCACTGCCCTGTCTTTTTATAAGGAGCTTTTATATTCCTTTCCCTTTCAGTAGCTGTTTTCTACTTCATACTATCCATCATTTTAGACATTTGGCAAAGTACAGAGCTGTTGGAATTATCCTGATTTACAATAGGAGTGCTACAGTTACTAATTCCTCATTTTAAAGCATTTTTTTCAACACATATTTCTTGAATGGAACTTTTCTTATTTAACTATGTATCACCTGTGTTTTAATTATTGCTAAATTTTCTTATGATGAAAACATATTTGGATGTGACTTCCTAATTTTAAGAAATGTTTTTGTTCTCCTTGTTTGTTTTTAATGTAAGATATATGTAAAAGGTGTTATGAAACAGAAATGCCTTTGAAAAATAGAGTCAAGCTAGCTTGGTTGGTTGGTTTCTTTTTCCTGTATATAAAGAGAGATTAATTTCAAGAACAATATAAGTTCTAAGTTGAATTAGTTTTATTCATTGTACTTTAATTTTAAACTCAACCTTATAATATCTCATCTCCCTTGCCTTCAGAACTAATTAGATTTTTAGTTATGGGCACAAAAAAAAGATTTTTTAAAAGATATTTATTATATGTTCATTCATGATATGGCAGATTGCCTTTCTAGATTGTTTCTATCTGTAAAAATTGAAGACAGAGATAGTTTGGTCTTCAGTTGATTTTATTTCTATGAGAGAAAGGAAAGAAGTTAGGTAGTGAAAAATTTCCAAATTAAAACCCAGTGAATTTAGTTTATAAAGCGTTGCCATCACTGTATGCAGTCTTTCAAGCTGTTAACTAATCTGTTGGATCTTTCACATTTACTTCAGAATGCAGCAGAGAACATCTTGTTCTAAGGGATTGAGAACACAAAGTATATACTTCAATTTTTGGCTTAAGAACAGTACGTTGAATTGGTCTAAAAAATAGGATTGATGTTATGTGCGACACCATGTTTTAGGTAAAAGTACAAAAATGTGTTTCTCATAGTCATGTCAGTGCACTAATATCCCAGAAAGTGCAGACTTCATCATGAAGAAGCAATGAGATAAGGGTACTTGACATGGTGTCTTAAAACCCATACTCTCCTTAAGAACCAAAAATAGGGAGGAATGTCTGTCAATTACTCTTGAACACAAATGACAAGTTCATTTTTTATGCTTCTCCTTTATTTAAAAATAGATTTCACCATTATATAAATATATTGTGTTTGCACATCAAAGGTGAGCAAACGTAAAAATTGAATCTTGCTTTGTATACAGAGAGGCACAGTGATAAAATGCAAGCGGGCTTTAGGTGAGATTATGAAAGCGTCCATCTTTGACATAGTGAGCTAAGAGTTTTCAATATGGCAAAGAAAGAGGGCAGTTATCTCCTTGACAAATTTGGTTTCTTCATTGTAGTCATGGAAAAAAGCTTATCTGGAGGCATTTCTGGCATTCAGTATGTCATTGCTGTCTGTACTGTGCTGGGAAGTGTCATTTTAGCAAGGACTGTTATAGAAAGTTCTATATAAGTTATTCTGCAGATATCATTTCTAACCTGACGTAGCAGTAATACAGGTATTCTCGAAACAAGCAGCTCTCTTTTACAGTCTCACAATTGGTGAAGTCCTAGAAGAGCTTGATGGAAACTCTTTCTGTCTTTTCAAAATGTCAGGGTTTTAGAAAGTACCCAGTTCTACATCAAAACGAACCAAACAACTAGCTCCATCCACTAAGAAAAAAAAAAAAAAAAGAGACAAAGATCTAGAGAGCAAGGATACGCAGCTGGATTTTTGGAGACTGAAGTTTAAACATATCCTCTTACTTTAGCAGAGGGTTGAATTTCATTTATAGCTTATGATTTGAGGTTAATGTGGAGGCTGTTGCTTTTTTCTGGAGATGATCTTTGGTCTTGGGCAGAAATTCCATTCTTGCTAGAACTGATGCACATTTTTGTGAAAAATGTTGGCTTCCAGAGATGAGTATTTTACATCTGAAAAATAGCCTTTCTCAAGAAATTCCAGATTATTTGTTTTCTGACAGTCAGTACAAAAGAAAAACCTTTTGATTACCTGCATAACTTAATAATTATCTTCTACACATTCCAGAATTTCCAGTAATCTTAAGTACCAGCATGGTAAAAACAGTTTTAAAAACTTTCCAAGATGTAAAATCTCAAAAGTGCTTCTAAAGAACTCTCGAATTCTAATATTGCAGGCTCCATTGGAAACAGCTTACTCTGAAATAATATGTCTGTTAAACTGAGAGAAATCTTTTGTAATGGTATGATAATGCTAGAGTCTCTTCCATGGATCTCTAGTTCATGTAAAATCTTTCTACAGTAACTTAAAAGATTTTTCATGCTTCAATGGTTGCGCTTCTGCCAATCATAAATACTCTTGAATATCCTTTTTATCCAAGAGGTAGAATAAGAGAATATATTTCATATATAGTTTTCTTTCAGGGTAACCACAAAAATAGGAGTTATGTGGCAAAGTATTTTAGCTGGAGAGATTTCACTATACTGTAGATAAGTATGGGAAAGAAAATGGGGATATGATCCTTAAAAGAAGTTTTTAAGCAATGGCTACTAATGATGAAAAAAGCTGGAAGCATTACAGTGTCATCACTGTTTACCATTTCAGATGAGGACAGTTTAGTCAAGAAACTGGTAATTCAGTGAAATATAGAATAGGAAAGTTTAGAGGTAGACATAACCTAAGCAGCTTAATATGTGCATGGGTATATAGTTATTAGGATGTCCAAGGAAACACAGGCTGCCATGATAGAGTTGTGCAGATAATTGGGTTGATAAAGTAGCTTTGGTTAGTCAGCTGATAGACTAAAGTTTCTGTCCTCACAATGGCAAGAAGAGCAAATTTAGGTTGAATAAGGTTATAATTTTGATAAACTTGAGTTAGAATTCTGGTCCCTGTTCTGTGTTTGTATATCTTTATAACAGTTTATGTGGAGTGCCATAAACTGAAGACTACACTTATGGTCGTCTTTGGGTACTGCTTTTTCTACTTGTATCAAACTTTTTTTGGCACAGTAAAGTGGTTGAAAATGATCCTCTGTTCAGAAAAACCTATAATATAGGGTCTGTGGATGTGAATTTCTGAAACAAAATTTTATCATATCTCCTGTGTGTACTCTTAAGTTCTGTATTTAGTGCAAGAGAGGTGCTTCACAGAACGGGTAAGGATGGGAGGGACCACAATGGATCTGGTTCAACCTCCTTGCTCAAGCAGGGTCATCCTAAAGCACATGGCACAGGATTGCATCCAGGCGGTTCTTGAGTATCACCAGTGAGGGAGACTCCACAACCTCCTGGACGGTCTGTTCCAGTGCTTGGTCACCTGCACAGTAAAGTTCTTTCTCACATTCAGGTTGAATTTCCTGTGCGTTATTTTCTGCCCATTGCCTCTTGTCCTATTGCTTGGCACCACTGAGGAGAACCTGGCCCCATCCTCCTGATACTCTCCCTTCAATAGTTATAGACACTGATGAGGTCCCCTCTCAGTAATTTATTCTTGACACTGAACAAGCCCAATTCTCTCAGCCTTTCCCCGTAAGAGAGATGCTCCCAGTCCCTTAATAATCTTTGTTGCCCTCTGCTGGACCCACTCCAAGAGCTCCATGTCTCTCTTGTACTGAGGAGGCAAGAACTAGACACAGTGCTCCAAATGCAGAGCAGGCTTCTTAGTGGGGCAGGATCATCTCCCCTTTACCTGTTAGCAATGCTCTTCCTAATGCGGGCCAGGATACCATTGGCATTTTTTGACCACAAGGGGACACTGCTGGCTAATGGACAGCTTGTCCACCAGAACCTTCAGGTCCTTCTCTGCAGAGCTGCTTTCCAGCAGGTCAGTCCCCAGCCTGTGCTGGTGCATGGGGTGGTTCCTCCCCAAGTGCAGGACCTGCATTTGCCTTTGCTGAACTTCAGACAATTCTTCTCTGCTCATCTCTCCAACCTGTTGAGGCCCTTCTGAAGGCTGCACAGCATGCTGGGGCATCAACCACTTCTCCTGGCTTTGTGTTGTCAGCAAACTTGCTGAGGAGGCATCAACCCTAAAGGGTCATTGATGGATAAGTTAAAAATGCTTAACTCAGTTTTGAATCTGGGGGACACCAGTAGTGACAGGCCTCCAATCCCACGCTGTGCCATTGATTATGACCCTCTGGGATTTAACAACCTAGATTAAAAATAGAAAACATGGCAACCAACCAAAACCTGGCTGTCAGTTTCCACTGTGTTCTGCAAAAAGCTTCATTCAGTAGGGGTATGATGTATTTTCTAGGCACAGAAAGATCACAAATTCCTAAGGAAGACAGCATGCTTCTATGTAGATAGCATATTTCTGTCTAGATAGTTCACAAAGGTTCAATGGAATTTTGGTCTGCCTTGCTTTAATGCAAATTAACATTGAAAAAAATTCATAAAGAGAGCTTTGAGAAATGCTCAGGTAAAGAAGGTGGTGCTAAACTGTCCTAGCACAAGCAAAGCCTTTATATTCTTGTATTTGTATAGATGAGCTACATCAAGTTCTGCCCCTTGATAGAGGACCATTCAGTGTGCAGAGGTCAAAAGACAAGACAGAATCAAAACTTCGGAGTTTCACATTTGCTACTTTATTCAAAGGAAAAAAGGTTTAGTAAGTGGATATTGTCAGGGCTGGCAACTCCTTGGGAGTGAGAGTGTCAGGACCAACAGAGGCTACCTAGGGTGGCAGCACAGTTCCTCGCCATCCGGGGCTTGTCCCACTGCTCACGTGAAGGAGGAGGGCAGACTTGGGGAGGGAGCAGCTGGGGGCCACCCTGAGTGCAGTACATAAGCAAGTTTGTGATGCTCAGGCAGTTCCGATGTCAAGCCAAAAAGTCAGTCCACATATTGGGGTTGGGATCAGGACTGGTAAGGTTAATCAGGAACTGGGAGTAGATCACCAGGATGTCTATGGTGATGAGGCAGGCTGGGAAGCCAGTCAGCAAGTCAGGGTCTAGATGACTGGGTTCCCTGGAACAGCACAGGCACAGTTAGAGATGAGCACTCCTGCACCTAGTCTCAGGCAGGAACTGAGGGAAAATGAGACTGCTTGGGCCCATGTGCACATTGTGGGTAAGGGCACCAGATGAGGCTGTTCAGGGACAGTAAGAACTATTGCTGCACTCAGCACTGTGACAGATACTGATAAAAGCAATAAAACACATAAACTGGAAGCTGAGTTGAAATATGATTCTTACTTGACCTGTTATTGCAGCAAAAAAGAGTAGCACCAAGAAGGAGCACTCACTGATGTACTAGATTGCTTTGCATGCACTTCATATACACGATCTCCATACGTGTGAATGTATTGCATCTGCATTTAGCTGCGTATCTTGGCTGACATTTGTACAGACAGAGTATTCCAACGGATCCCAATGTAGCATAATGTAAGAGCAGACAGGTTTGGGGAAAAAAAAGTTTGCATGTCTTGTAACGGTCTAGCTATGTATTACCAAAGTACAGGACCAATTCTGGTAACAGTAGGGCATAAATGATGGAGAGTGCTGTGCATGTCAGTCTGCTTCTGTTTCTCACTCCTTTGTTATGGGGAAGACAGAACCATAACTTCTTTAATCTCGTTATATTTAAATGCAAAATAGAATCATAGAATCATAGAATAGATTGGGTTGGAAAAGACCTCCAAGATCATCAAGTCCAACCCCTGATCCAACTCCAATTACTATATCATGGCACTAAGGGCCACATCCAATCTCTGCTTAAAAACCTCCAGGGATGGTGAATCCACCACCTCTCTGGGTAGGCTGTTCCAATGCTTGATTACCCTCTCTGTAAA
>NW_020955364.1:1285246-1303435 GCF_003031625.1 Empidonax traillii | reverse complement strand
AACCAAGTAATAGTTTACTTTAACGGACTCCACCTTCTTCTTGGACCACGTTTTTCTTTGTTCCTGAGGAGACACCCGCAGCCATCTTGGGACTTATAACTTATAGTACTTATATAAACATGCAAAGGTTTATAAAAGTCCATAAAAGCACTACACACAATATAAATTGCTCAGACATTCACTATTTTCTTCCCACACCACCTTTTCATATCTAGTGTTAGTGCTTCTCTGTAACTGGCCAACATGTTCCATGCCTCAGTGCAAATTTTGCAACTTAAGTATCCTTAAATCAAGAATCCACCTTCATTCTTCTTTATCTGTATGTTAGAGTTGTCTTGCTCTTTTTGCTTGTTATTTCTTTTAAGGAGTATTTTCATCCCAAATACTGAGCCTGATGTCATAACATTAATCTCTTCTGGAATTCTTTCACTTCTTTTTCATCTTTGTGTATCAGTACAGCCTGTCCCTTAGTCAAAAGAAAAGTGCAAGATGCAAGTCACTAGGATTTAGGGTCTAGGCTTTTATAAAACTTAAAATAACAGCCTTTCATTCTAGTATAAGCTATTTACTGACACAAGAACACAGTTTCTTTGCTACAGGAACTGAGAAAATTCTGTTAAGTCAGAAAAATGGATTCTGAGCTTTTACCTTTGTTGTCCAAAACCTGGTTTCCTTTGAATTCCCCTCTTATAAAAGATTGCAGAACACTTGGCTGCTCTGTTGATATTGAAGGGGAAAGAGTAAGTAAGTAAGAAAGGGGAAAGAGTGAGTAAGTCTCCCAAGGATTATTGTGCTCAAATGCCCTGTCCATGCACACAAACTCTGTTATGGTTTCTCTATAGCAATTCACCTAATCTTGGCATGAAACTGTTGTTGATATAAAAGACCTCTCAGTCAAAAATAAGAGGAAAACTACTCTCTCCAGAGATGGGAATTGGAGAGTTTGTGCATGTTGTTTCTGATAACAGACTTGTACACAGAATATGACAGTTTTCCTCTGCCTCATCTCCAGTGTAGTCAGTTCACCTTGGTGGAGTCAAGACATTGTTCTATAAAATATCAGAGATTAGGACAACAGGTAAATGACGTATATAAAAGACATTTTTTGTAAGGCTGGTTTGACATTTGGGAATATGAAGAGATTCACTTTTTTATTTCAAACACCTAAGAATTCATCTGTTTGGTTTGCTTCCACTTCTGTTTAAGATGCAATAGATCAGAAGATGAGTACCCTGTGTATCACTCAGGAATTCTCTAAGGTAGTTGTTGAATCTTAAGCAGCTTATAAGATGCCTTGTGTTGTGGTTTAAGGGCCTTGCTGACCATGACTAATTTGTCCTCAAGTTCCATTGAAATGTCTTGGGCTCCTTGAAAGGGCTCTGCCTAATAATGCATTACAAACACAATCCTGTCTGTTTAAGCTCAGTGTATCTTTGGCCTTGTTATAGCTGTGAAATAATATCTTGCTGGAGTGATACTGCACAAGCAGTTTATTTGAAGATTATGTGAGTTTGACACAGACAGCAAATTCTTACATCCTCATAGGTATTATTCCAGTGGTATACTTGATAACTGATGAAAGTCTTAAAAAATATTATTTTGAAAACTTACAAATTGTGAAAGTTAATATTCTTATTTTAACTTATTTTGATTACTGGCATTTTACCAATAGTCTGAATTATATATATATATAAAAAATTACAATTGACAAGCCAAAACATGGCTCTATGTATTCATGGATAGAGAGACAGGTAAGAATCATAAATACTACATTTTAATAACTTCAGCACCTTTTAATTGTCAACATCTACCTGAAAGTAGCTTAATGTATTGCAACTCCAAGTTGTCATTGTCTTGGCACAGTCTTATTCATCACACTTTTAGATACCAGTATATGTTGGTGACAACCAACATGTGCCATCTGACAAGTTTTCTCCATACTCTGATTTTATTGACTTTATTGACTTTGACTCTTCTGTTGTATCAGAAACGTAGTAAATGTCAGCCAAACAATTAGAGAGTCCAGAAAAGATGAATATAATATAATTTACTATTAGTCATTTTCATTCTTGAGATACAGAGTGTAACAAGGGAAGAAGACTGCAGAGCCCAAATCAGTGTCATTGAGAAGACTAAGGGAAGCTTTTAGCTTATTATATCTGGAAAAAAAAAAAATCCTGTAATTTGAAGCCACACAACGGGAAAATATTCACTGCCATTATCCCATTCTTACTCTCCCTTTTGAATGAGAACAATTTTTTTCCCTCTGCACTAATTCTTAATAAGTTTATTCAGTATTCTTCAATATACAAACACTTGCTTCTGTCAGCTGATTTTTCTGAGAAAACTCCAACAGGAACATTGTGCACAATCTAAAAATAAACCTGGTTTACTGAGCTGTACACATGCAATATCTGTCTTAACAGTTTGATTTGAATAGGTTCATGTAAAATTTTTGAAATGCAATGACAACATTCACTTGATATTTTACCCATGACAAAGTGTATTTTGCCCTATGAATTCTGCTTTGCATCGTGGATGCTGGATGGTAGATATTAAGGTGCCTCAGTTTGTGTCCTAGTGCCTCACTCTTGCTCAACTGTTCAAATTACAACTGTGAAAGGAAGTCTGGAAAATCCTCAACTTACTCTTGATGGATGTAGACCAGAATTCATATGTTCGTACCTGAGATCTAGGAGAACATTACATTTTTCTCTCTACATTTTACTATTGGGCATATAGGTTCAAGGGATATAGTTTAGAGATTTCCTCACCTTGGATGCTAGCACAAACTCAAGTGTAAGTGGGTAAAAGTTACTTATTGGTTGAATTGATTTGTCTTTTGTGTGCTTTGCTTTGAACAGCAAGGAGAAAAAATGCAATGGATAAGATAGCTGTTTTATGAACAGTGTGTTTGCAGTCTTTGCAGATTAACAGAACCTTACATTTTCTGTATAACCATAAATTAATACCCTAAAATAGTTTTGGGTTTTTCTTTTTAATTTCTGAGAACAAAAAAAATTGGGGGAAAAAGAAAGGAGGAAAGAAATGCAATTAAAATCCACTGAAATCTTCTGCCACAGAAGAAAGAAAAAAAGTAAAGAGAGTTTGGAAATGGAAGAAGCACTGTTCCATTCCAATAATACTGAGACACAGCACTTCAATTTGTTTTCACTAAATGGAATTGTGGGGGGAGAAAAACTATCCCTAAATGAACCACAGATTTCAACAACTGGTGGTATTCTGTAAAGTTAAAAAACCTCTAAGCTCTTGATATAATATTTAGATAGGCAACGATACATCATAATGCTAATTGGAATTTTAGGGACCATGAATCAAAATAATATAGAAAATGTTTGTTTAAGGGAAAAGACAAGCCTTTAACCAGGAAGGTTAGAAAAAGCATTCCTGGGGCAGATTATTCTTGTAACCCTGGTAGGTGTGTGCCATCTTGAGCAGAGTGGGTATCTGTGCACAGTCTTGGGGGATCTCCAAGTTTATTTGATGATGCTTTCAATAAGGTAATTTCCCTACATGGTAACATGAAGCTTATGGGCACCTCACCGGCTCCGTCCCTATGATTTTATTAAGTCTCTTAGTGAATATACTCTGTATTTGGAGTCTTCATCACTGCATATGAAGCTCAGTTTGCTAAGGTGATGCCCCCAGAGGCAGTCATTCTTCCAGTCTGAAATCTATCATTGCAGCCACTGAAGTTGCTTTTTCCACATTCAGGAAGGTTCTCCTAGGTTGGTCTTCCAGGAGTTGTCATGTGCTTAGACTGATCAAGATCTAAAATCCTGTGGCTCTAAAGGTTCCTGTTTGCTGAAGTCAGACAGTGAGTATTCCACTGATTCCCTGTTTTGGAGTCCAGGTGGAGCCAACATGCAAGCATTTCAGATTTTCAGATTTTTCCAGTGTCAGAAAATCTGTCACTAACACTTCTGTGGTTCTTTTTAGATCTAGCCATCTTAGATCCTGGAAAATAAGCCACAGTGCTTATCTTCCAGCCTTATTCAAGAAATGCTTTTGGCTCTCCTCAGTGGACTTGGCAGGCATTGGCCATCTGTCTTCCCCAAGAAATTTCTCTGTCCTTGTCTCTAATCTTCCTGGGTGCCACCTTTTTCTTGCCCTCAGTGTAGGTGGGACATCACTAGATTTCTGGATTATATGCTTTTAATGCAGATGACGTTTTTGTACCACATCTTTGGCTTAAACTGGTCTTTGCCGTTCCTATTCAACATCAGGCATATATGATATGGCAATTAAAAAACAAAACAAAAAAAAACCACCCACAAAACTAACAAAACAAACAAAAGCAAAACCCCAAACTCCCCACGCCAAACAGCTCAACAGAAACGATACACAAGAATATTCTTCTCTCAACCTCTTTTCCTTGAGTGATCAGGTTGATCAACCAGAACTGTGTCACGATGACTGTTATACAGAATAATCAGAAGTATAAATATACACTATCAATTCTTGGTGTACTGCAGACCTGCAATATTCCTACCAGAGACTGGCTGAGCATATGGCTGTAAACTTCACTTCCTCACCAGCAGGATGTTCCATATGTGCATCAAAATCTCACAAACCAGATCGTGTGGATTTCTTATCTTATTTGCTTCAAAAATTTCAGTAACGTCAGTAAGATAAAAGTGTTCTGTACAAGCCAGGCCCTGGTACAAAGCATGTCCTTTGCTGGCCATCACCAGCCTCATCCATTTTTTTTTCTGTCTTCTTGGTATGTCTTAATGCCCAGCCCAAAGAAATGCTCCAACTGTGGTGCCAATTTTCTTAAAGCAAACTTGTGCTGTGGTTTGTCATTGTACTACTTGCATCAACACGGAAAAACCCTTCATGTCATTGCATATGTGCATATTCAGGCCCAGTTTCATACAATTCATTATTACAAAGACTTCTAGGTCTAAAGAATATGCAATAGGAATATGTGACTGTATTTTTTTTTCCTTTAGTATTCAATCACTGTAAATAAGAGCCAGGGGGTGGAGGAGAACCTACTTCCTTAAGTTAGTATCTAATGATATCTGAGAGGCAAGGCTGTAAGACTCACCTTAGAATTACCTCTGTTGTAGATATTGAGGCAATTTTTTCAGAGGGAGATATTTTTTTGGGGGCAGATCTTGAGTAAATATTTTTACCTTTGGCCTTTTGAGTTGGAAGCAAGACTGAACTAGAAAGTCCTGTAGGGTGCTGTGGTATCGATAGTGTATGTTTTAAGTAGTAAACACAAAAAGATGAAGGTTTTTAACATCTTCCCCAGTGTAGTTGTACTGAATATTAAAACAGAAAAGAAACAGCTGTTCAAAATGCACTGAAATAGAGACTTCACTTTTCCCTACTCTCCACTGAACACTCAGCAGAAAACTGTTGCTTACTTGGTCTGGTAGGAGTCCAATCCCAAAGGAAGCTGCTTTTATAAGATTTTAGCTGGCCAATGTGCCTTTACATCTCTACACAGTCTGCAGTGCAGTCAGTTCTCACACATCTGTGCATATCCAGGGACAAAAGCTGGCTTCACTTTTTTAACAGAAAATTATGTGTCTTTATGGATATTTCTGGACTAGTCTTCTAGCATAATAAACTTTCCTGAGCTCCACTGCTGCCATGGTTTGACCTTGCTGTAATGAGAACATGTTGGTGGGAGGTTACTTTAAAAACAGCCTAAACCAGGCTTAATTAGTTTAGGCTGACACTGAGTGGACTTCAGTAAGATGTGGGGCCAAATTTGCACCAGCTTCCAAACGACAATCAAGGTGTTGCAGCAACTTCATCATTGAACACATAATCTGCTCCAAAAGTGTCCCTGATGATAGGAGATGACAAGCATGATGTTTCAGTCCATTGGTTAGGTTCTATGCCCCCTTGATTCAGGAGGTGGATGGAGGTAGGTGGACCCTCCTCACACTTGCATTGTTGCTATTCAATATCTACTTTTGGAATTTGGAGGCCCACTCACCTGAGTCCTTCTCCCTGACAGTGCATGGTGGGCATGAGAGAACTGCAGCTGTGCTCTCCATCTCCTTACCATCATGCCTGTGTTAGGAGGCAGAGGAGGATCAGGCTGGGCTACCATGAGCCCTGCAGACCCAAGGGAAGTATCTGACTGCTCAGCCAAACTGACGTGTGCAGCTGGGGTTTTGGTCTTTTGACCATGTGTAACTTTATTTGCACTTCTATGGAAATAGGATTTCATATACATTAACACACACTGAAATGATTTTGATTTCAGTTTGATGTATGAAAGTGTTCTGTATGTGCGCTTTTCATTCTCTGAATCTGCTGTAATTTTAATTAAAATTCTGCAGTCTTTTAAAAAAAACCCTTCTTAGTAATAAATAATTTATTAAAATAATAAATAAGTAATTGTAGGAATTGTACATATCTGTTTCCTTTGCGTCTCTGCAGCTCCATTTTAATTAAGGCTGAGGTCCCTGTTTGAATAAATGAATGAAAATAGGGATATTTTTTTAAAAGTCATATTGATTCCTTCTATATCACTGTCACACAGAGAAAGTTTATTAAAATGAATGGAGTGATTCTGATAGATTTTTGGTACTTGGCAAATGTAATCTGTGTACTTTCAGAAATCTAATTTTCTAGATTAGTGAATTGCATCTGATACTGCAAATGAGCAAATGCTTATTACTTCTATAGCATAGCTTGGAAAACAATGTGAACACCATGGATATGTTTCTTGTGTCAGTGTTTCAGTAGTATTATGCTGCAACTGTACAGTGTTTCTGAGTATTGTGTATATATTTGGTTAGAGTTCTGATTTTTTGGCAAAATAAAAGGATTTTTAAACAAGATCAAGCAGATTTTTAAACATCATCAAGCAGATAAACCTCTAAGCACTTGAACTTTTTTCTTAACAAAGTAGGATACAAGTAGTAGATGGATCCATAAAAGAGGTAATGAAATAGGAGAATTAGAACTGGAAGGAGACTCCTTCTCCGTTGTTTTCTAGACAGCACTAGGATGCTTTGGTTTTAATAAATTCACCTAGCTTGCATTTTATGGTACCAGCTGTGATTTTTTTTTTTTCCTGCAAGTAGACTCCTTGAGAACAATTTGGATACTCTTGGCTTCAGCACAGTTATCAACTAAGAAATCTGAAAGACTCAGCAACCATCAGTTAATTCTATTTATTGTCTCTGAACAGAACAGCACAAAGACTGAGTCAACCAAGTCGCTGGATCATTTTTGAGAACTTGGCCTTGCAGCTTGATATCAGGCCTAAGACTCTTTTCTTGGTTGTAAGCTTCCTTTTCACCTGTTATAGCTACCACACCTGTTTTGTTTCCTCTTAGGACCATTCAGAGCAACCTGCACACAAATGAGATACAAAGGCACTGGGTAGAACAGTTCCTGCTTTAATAAGTTACAGTATGTGGTTATGGTTGATCTGTTATGTGGCTGCATTTTACTTTCATAGCTGTGACATCATCAGATCCTGTCCATTAGGTTTTTCCCATGAAAGGATTTGGAGTGATCTCTTTCAAAAGACACCTCAGGTATCGTTGTCACCACAGATTCCCTTCAGTTACTACCTGTGGTCTGTCTTTTTCCAGCAATCAACAAACACTTGATCTAACACTTAACTTTACACATCTTCCTAAGTACTTAACTAATAAGGGATTAACTTGAAATTTGCCATAGAATTATATGAATCAGACTGTGCCCTCTCTCATTTACAAGCTCCAGGCACATTTCCTTTTATTATTCTTCACATGCCATAAAACAAGGTTTTTCTTTTTTATTTTTGATTGCTCTTCAAGCCTTCTCTCATAAATTGAAATCTCTTCTTCTTTGATTCTAATATCTTTGTAATAGTCAGTCTCTCACACTTCTGCATTATAAATGTTGCATCTTTATTATTAACCAAACCCTTCTATTTTAGAATCTGACACCTATCAAGTGTTCACATAACACAGTAATGACAAAGTGTCTTCACAGAATAATCTACACATAATACAGAAATATATTCAAATGAGTTAATCTTTAGAAATGAGCAGTTGAAGAATTTAGCCCTTTTAACAGCACTATTACAGTATTCGTGCTGAGCAAATCTGATTGACTCAATAGAAAAGAGTTCAGATGAAAGGAAAATAGGACTGGACAGTATTTTAAAAGATCAATTTCTCCAATTCTTTGCCCTAGACCATCTTTATCTAATCAATCCTGACAAATGTCTGCCAAGCCTTTTTAAGAAAAAACCTTCAGTGCTTCAGTGCTCTAGATCAAATTTTCCTATTAATCCATCTCAATCTTTCTGGCTGCACCAAGACCCATTTCATCCTCTAAAGAGACCAGTTCTCTTCCTTGGAAGTGCCCTTTATGTACCTCAAGATTTACCATGTCCTTATTTATGCTCAATATTTAGGTTTTTTTTTTTTTTTTAATCTTTTTTCAAAGGTTGTGCTTTCTAGACCTGCAATAATTCTATTATCTCCCTGGCAGCTTTCTAGTACATCTGTGTCTTTAAGATACTATCCTCTAAACTCAACAGACTTCTCAGCTCCTTGGGCTGCAGCTCTTTACAGTAAATAGAGTAGAAGAATTATTTTACACATCCTATTTAGATGTCCTGGAGTAAACTCAGAAAAATATCCTTTGCCCAAAATATCCTTTGGTTTTATAGTACTAAATCTAGTAAAGAACATGGACAAAAATTTCTGGGGGAATTGTGGGATTGTTTTTGTTCCTAAGTTGATGAAATGTACTTTTTATGCAGATGCAAACAGAATTTTTTCTGTGATTGATAACTCAATTCTATGTGCCTAACTTGAGATGACATTTGAATTTTACTGGTGGTTATAGTTTTTTGTTTTTCTCCAAAAAGCAAAAGGGCTTATTTTTCTGTTACTGCCAGTTTTTTAATAGAAATTTCATCTTTTGTTGACTCTGTTTCATAGTGAAAGAAGATAAAGGAAAAACTTTCTGTTTATTATGCAATAACCTGTACCATCTAAATGCTTAAGGAGAAAATATGAAACTGGGACTAAAGTCTTCTAGGTTATGCAGACAGATTAAAAAAATCTTTAAAAAGATAGCTGATCTCAGTGAACAGGTTCTTTCTGGTTTGGAAAGGATAACATTTGCATGCCCCCGTTGATTCTTGTAGGATTTGTGGATGCAGTCAGTATTGGAGCAGCTGTCAGGGTGGAAGAATTGGAGTGGCAGGGACCTTTCTTGGGGGAAAAACCCTCTCTCTCTATGCTAATTCCAAGGGGATCATGCCCTGCCAATTCCCTCATGCTGAGATATGCCAGACTTTCCTCTTTGTTTACTGTGAGAGGCAGGAAAGAAATGACTCTAGAATGAACTAGGTTGAGAGGACTAAACCAGATTATTCTCGCAAAGCAGATTGTAACAAAGATGCATAGATGGAAGAGCTAAAGTAAAAGATAATAAATGTAGATTAGAAATAAAGTTCCCATTTGTAACAATAGGAGGCTAACCACTAAAATAATATAGGGAGAAAGTAGATTTTCAGTCTCTTGATGTTTTTACAAGTCTAAGCACCTTTCCAGAAGATGTGCCCTAGTCACAATCCAAGTCTTGATAAAGTGAATTAACTTTATGGTCTGTGCTACAAAGCTGGTCAGCTGTAGATGGGTAACAGAGGTAGTTGCCCAGGCAGACAGAAGTCAGAGTGAACAGATTTTCCTGGTCTTTGGTTGGCTTACTCCAGAAGCCTGTTCAGCTGCAAAGGCTAAGCTGAATACCAGCTAAAGGCTAACAAAGGCTGACTGAGGGCTTTCAGCATAATGATAGTTCATCTGACCGTATAAAGGGTCTTACAAACTCAAAAATTTTGCAGTGGGTTGGCTCATTGTTTCTGGGTTTGATTCCTCTGTCAATACCCACGCTCTCAGTAGCAGCTGGGGTGCTGATGCTGTGAGTGCACAGGACTGCTGAAATCAGCAAGTGTCCCACGCGGTGACCCCGTCCTTCTGGTGTGCTTTGTAGGGTCCAACCCTGTGTCACACTGAGTGTCAATATGAGCAGTCATTAAAATATTTTCATATTCATGAGGCTCCTCTAACCTTTTCACCTTTGCTATACTACCTGCTTGCTCTAACAGCTGTCACCCTTCATGGAATAAAGTTTATATCATCTTTAATTTCCTCTTTCCCCCCTCCTACCCGGCTGCTCTCCCCACTCCCCTTATAAAATACATTAACTTAAACATGTTTTCTCCTTTATTTTCTATATTTATGTGGAGTCAGTTCTGGTCACTTAGAAATATTGACTTACTAATTGATATTTGAATGTACTGTGTGGAGATCGATATTAACATTTAGTCCCCTAATAGAAATATGTGGATTAAAAAGTTGTAAGCATTACAGAAGCATGTAGTTTTAACCAACTTCTGATCATTAGCATCATATTAGCATTATTGAATATGCTGGGACTTCGCTTTGGTCATGGACTGTATCCCAGTTTTGTAGTTTGCAGAAACCTAACTTCATTCATTCACTTTTATTGTGAATAAGAAATCTTTCGGGCTTCAAATAATACATTTTCATAGCAAGGAAACCACATTTCTTCAGCTATGGGTCAGATTCTGCTCTTCATCATCTTGATTACAACATAACTTTTAGCCAAATTGATTTCTGTATCTCAGCAACAAATAAGAAATATTTATTAAAAAAAATTCTTAAACTGGCATAATATTCATAATTTTTGCATCACTAATTCAGTTTAACAACCATAGATCAACCAACTGATTTTCTTTATTGCTCTTCACTCTGTCCAATTCATATGTCTAGTTCATGTAAACAACCAGGGTCCAGTCTAGGATGGAATTTGCAATGAGGATTACAAATATATCTGGAATTAATAAAAGAAAACAACTTTAGCAGAGAATATATAAACCTTTTTATTTCAGGATCTGAACTAATCTCTTGCCCTCTCTAACTTATTCCTTTCTCTGGAGACATCCTGCCATACAGGAGAGCTTTACACCTGTTACTCCAGTGACCACTGTGAGCCAATGAGAAATTCTCTGCTCATTCTGTCAGTCTTTATTTGAGCTCTCTACCTTTTTTTCTTAAATGTACACTTTTTCAAAGGTACTCCATTTTACAGATAATGCCAAAAGAGTTTTCAGATATGTGCATTTAAAAATTCATCAAATAAGCAGGTGAAGTTAAAATGTCAAAACTTTCCCAGTTACTTTGCATTTATCACCATCAGAGCAGACGATACTTTTCCATTAATTCTCAAGTGACAAGCAGTTTGGTAGCCATGAAAAAATAACATAAAGAATTAGACTTTTTAGGTCATGATACATAATGTATATTGCATTGTAGAAATTTGAAAAACCTATTTAAAGAGTAAAAGCTTACTATTACTATTAGTACCTTCCTGCAGTTTTCAAAATTTAATTTGTAGCTCTGTTAACAAAAATATTTTCCAAATAACAGCAGTGAAAAATCCTCTTAAACACTGGGTCTTGGATTTACTAATTTGGTTATCACACAACATGTAAATGTGGAGGACAAAACATGTGGAGCCTCTCTAATGATAACAAGTAGCATTATATGAGTTTTGTTTTATTTCATCATAGTTGTTGGCGTGTTTTCCAACTGAGAGGGAGAAAATACCTACTGAATAGCACACTGAACACATTCCTGGTGAATAACAGTCCATTTCCTTCAGAAGATAAGATAAAGGAGGACTAAGAAAGGTGAAGAGGAACTGGCATTTTGAGAGAGAAACCAGACATTTCCACGTACAGAACTGTTTAGGCAAATTATTAAAATCCAAATACATAGAACTTCTGGGTAGGATTAAGGAGTGTGTCAAGGATGACTGAAAAAGTCCAGATGAGCAGTATCCCCCTTGTAGCATACTACAAGAGTGTATGTAAAATGTAGGGGTAATGTTTTCACACTCATGCTGTCCCTCCTACTTTAGTATCAGCATGTCACAGGTCATAATGCCAGGATAGTCCTGCTGCTTACTGCTACAACTCATTCAGGAATCATAATTATCCCTCCTTTCCAGAACAAGTCCATTCTCTGTCACCTTACAGCTTGTTGTCTCTTACGATAAACAGCACTGGTTTTTGAGCTTTCTCAGTGTCTTACTGTCCTTCTGAGGTACAGTCACCCTTCATATTGTCAGAAGGATTAAAAAAGCAGAAGGATTTTAGTATAAAAGCTTCTTTTGAGCCTTCCCAACCTGATCAGACTAGGGATGCTGCAGCCAGCAGATCAAGATCTGAAGAGGAGAGCCTGGCTTTCAAAAAAGGAGCTGTAAATGAAATTTCCCTCCACTGAGCTATTGTTAGTCCTGGTCGTAGAGGTAAAGCAGTTGCAGTGCTTGAGACTGAGAATACTTTTATTCCTCTGTCACTTGAAGCTGTTTTCCAGCAAGCTCAACCACCAACCTGGTAAAAAGCCAGAATACAAACAAACCTCATTGTCTCCTTCTCTAAATAATAACTTCCTTGTGCCAGTGGCCATCTGCCAAGATATTCTCATCTTTTGTATGTACAAGACATTCTCTGCTTAATTAGCCTATGCTACATAAACTCAGTGATAACCTTATACTACTACATGAAGAATGGATGGAGGAAAATTAAAGGCAGAAGTTTTTTACCAGAAATTATTGTTCAGCCTCACTGTGGAAATAAAAAGAGGCTTGTACTGTGAAGCACAGAAGTGTTAATCTCTTTGCATTGATGGAGCTGCATCTTTTTTACATAGTTTTAAACGAAAAGAGAGGTAGCACTGGTTTCTACTATAAGTAAGAAAAATGAAACCATATTCTGATATGAAATAAATCAGCCTAAATAAGGAGTGCCTAAATGCATCATCTAAAGAAGTAATCTGAAGATGTTATTTTCATACAGTTTAAATAAATACTTAGACTAAGACTTGAAGACTGAAAAGGTACACTCATCTTAGTTCTGAACTTTATCTAGTAGCCTATTTCTTTTAATCCTGTTATAGAAAGACATATGAAGTTTAACCATACCATAAATCTTAACTGTGTGCACAGTGTGGTAATGTAGAAGCTTTATTGATCTGCCTCTGCTGGCAATTAATGCAAATAATTATGACATCTGAAAGATACTGTAATTTGAGCAATTAAAACCTTACTGCCAGTGCAGTCTTGTGATATCATTACAAGTGAAGTATCATTACAAGCCTAATTTCATGTGAGTTTCTCATACTTAAAACCATGTCTAAAAATTTTTACAGGGAAAGCATTTAATGAGTGCTTTACTGATACCCCTAGCAGCAGATCACACAAAACTCATCGTAACGTCAAAGCTATCATTAAACACAAAAATGTCTGCGTGCACAGTGCATCTGTTCAGTTGACAGAAATCTGCTCACTGTCTCTCCATTTCAGAGCAAGCAGAAGGGAGAATGAGATTTCCTGAATCTCTTATTCAATTAAAAGCTTCAGGAGCCTTAAAAGGTGCTTTCTCTTTTCCTCCTATCCTTTACTTCCTTTGACACAGAGGAGAGTGCAGAGGAGAGTTTATACTGCCAAAAAACCCAAAACAAAGCAAAAAACAAACAACAAAAACCAAAACAAAAACAGCCCCCCTAAACAAATAACAAAACTCCAAACAAACAAACAACAAAAAAACCCCAACCCACAAAAACCCCCCACACTTTAATTTCAGGGTCAAGGAGACTACCAGGTAGATCCTCAGCATTTTGTTGGTTCCATATTTCGTACTTTAGACAGGTGAACATATGCAACAAACACAAATCTGTACGAGTGGACTAGAAATATGATTGTTCAGTGATGCACTTAAATTGCCCAGACAGCAGAGCAGTGCTTTTAGCTCACCTAGGAAAGGGAGCTGACATACTGACAAGGATTAGGTCTAGACTTCAATATGAATTCAGACACCCGGCTTCAAGGGTGTGCAAAATTATCTAGTTTCAGATTAACATCGAGATAATCTGAAAAGCAAAGTAGGAAAGCATTTCTAGAGGGTATATTTAAAAACATTTTTAAAGAGTAAGGCTAAACTTTGCACAAAAAATTCCAGAAAATTTACGACCAACGCTTGCTTGTCTAGTGAGCAATTT
This sequence comes from Empidonax traillii, assembly GCF_003031625.1. Classification (NCBI taxonomy): domain Eukaryota; kingdom Metazoa; phylum Chordata; class Aves; order Passeriformes; family Tyrannidae; genus Empidonax; species Empidonax traillii. Next base: position 1,289,345 of record NW_020955364.1, on the reverse strand, counting down.
CTCTGTCATTTTTTGACATTAATCTCAGAACAGTCTAGCCATTAGCCATTCATAGATCAGCAACTGAAGAGAGCTCTTGGACTTTTCAGTGAGATAACCAAGTAGAAATAATAAAAAAAATCAAAGTGTATAGCTGCTGCCAAAATGAATCTATTATCTTGTTATGTTTTCCCTTTTAATGGGGAAATACTGAGCAGCTCATACCATGAGTGTAAGAAACTAGATGTTGAAGGCACCAATTTATAGTCCAGTGGTTTTCATCAAATGCTTCAATTTCTAAAATGTGATAATCAGGAAACGTAAGGAGTGCCATAGATGAAGCAATTTCATGTGATGTCATGTGCTTTGAGGTTATCCTGCTGCCTGTTATGCACCTCTGTTAGGAACAGGGCCCATGAGCCCATTAGCCTCTAGATTTCCACAGGATAATCAAGTACTTGTCACAGTCCAGTTACCTAAATCAGGTAATTAGGAATCTATCTTTGATTCACTCCAAGTAGTAATGGATGACATTCCTTTCCTGGTACACAGATTCCTGCTATCCAGTAGCTAAATCCCTAGTCCAGGGGGAAAAGCAAACATATGGCTAAGTGCTTTGTTGGATGTGGGCCATAAGTGAGAGAACAAAAAAAAAGGGAATGCTGTTCCTTTTCTCCCTTTGGGGAGAATCATGCATAGTAGAGGCAATGCTTTTCAAAAGTGAATACTTTAGTCCTGTAGTGGATGAGAAAATAGTATCTATTTACAAAGAATATATAGATGTAAATGTTGTTGCAGGAAGTGGAGAAAGAAATATGGAAAATTAAAAAGAGAAAACTAGCAGGTAGATGAGGTCTAAAAGTGTAATTGCTGAGAAAATCCAACACTGTGTTTGCGTTTCACATAACACAAAAAAAATTGCTAATTAGATTCAGTATTTGATTAGTGTGTGTGGAGCGATGTCATGGTCTGAAGTTACTAATGTAGCCTAAATTCTGATTGCATTGAAAATAGATTTGACAGTGAAGGCTGTGGGAACAAAGGGATTAATTTATATATGGTTTCACACCCGTGCAGATCTGCTGGCTCCACTGATGTTTTTTATGCTGCCATGATCAGGCTCCGAGGCTTGAAAATAGAATTAATTCATATTTCAGGAGGTAGATCCAGATGTATTTTTCAAAGACCCAAAACAGGGAACTATTTTTCTCAGAACAGAGATGTGTTTATGCCAGAGAGCACACAGCAGTGGGTTTCAGCCTGTGGGCAAAGGAATCCACATACCACAGCTGAGAAAAGCTGACTGTTAGTAGAGTAAATTTGTTCTCAGGGGGGCTGGGGGTGCACCTCTGCTAGAAGATGTTCAGACTTTACAAGACAGGGAAAACCATAAACTGCTGGTTCAGAGTCAATCAGTTAGCTTAGAAACCAGAGGCAATCTACCTGTGACTACACAGAGTTTTGTTTTGTCCCATATCTTTTCAGGAAAATAAAAACATTTGCAGGAACTAGATTATTTGAAAATAGTCCATAAGGAGAGATAATTCCATTTAAGATACTTAAAAAAAAAATAAAAATGCAGAACTAAAGGGGAATTTGTGCTTCTTAGTGTTGGAGAAAACACATCTCCAATCTGTAAAAATTGTCAGTTTCTTTGAATCTTTAATGAAGCAATGATAATTATCATGTGTGAAGTATTTTCCTACTTTTGTTTTTCAGAACAATTCTCATATTTCCCAGAGCTCTGAAATTTCAATCTCTTCCCTCCCTAAATAATTCTGTAAAATTCTTTTGTTTGAACTGCAGGCTAGTTATTATTTATTAGATCCTTTCAGGAGCTAAGGTTGGCAGAGCAAGTGCACAGCAAATTTGAAAACAGAGCAGAAAAATGAGGTTATGGAGGAGTGCAGTAACTTTCCTCAACATCTCACAGAAGTACTGTGTAGGAGGTGCTCCAGGTGAGTCAGAACCTAAGGAGACATGCAAGAAAACAGAAAAGATTGGCTTTCTCTGGACCACAAGAGATATGAAGTACCAGATACCTGCTGTACCTCACAGGGGGACATTAGAAATTTCACTCTATGAAGATCCCCCCCTGAGCTGTGACTCCATGCGTATCTTGGACATACAGCAACTACCTTGTCTGTTTGGAACCTTAACTGCATTTAATCTAACATTTTTCTAAGGAAATGTTAGCTTGGAAAACAAGGTTTACTATAAAGGCTAGTAAACATCCCAAAATAATTCCCTCCAAAAAGCGTGCACTCCAGGAAAAAAACAAAACAAAACAAAACACATCTTTTGCTCTATAACCTTCTTTTTGCTCCTCCCATTCCTCCTTTTCCTGTACTTCTCTCCTGCAGTTGTTCCCCCACCCTGACTTTGCTTCAGGAACATCTCAAAATGTGTTTTGCAGTGGTCCTAACCAACTGAAGGTGATGAGAAGCAGATCTAAGGGTAAATGAGACCTGCATGGTATCTATGCGTGGCTTTGCCTTGAACTGAAGCAAAATATTCTGACCTTCGGCCGCTTGAGGGAGCTGCGAAGAAGAATGTGAGGGAGACCAAAAATGCAGCCTACCCAGAAGTCTGAACAAAATGTTGAGACCACATTATACCCTTCTCACAGGAGTTCATGCCAAGCATTCAGGCGATCAGGGAATTAGGTATGAAACGACTATGTGAGGAAGAAGATCTTGCTATTTTAGGCAATTTATGTTTGGGAACGTAGATGGAAAAATGTGGTTCTCGTTTTGGTCAGTTTCAATAATAGGTGGTTAAAGGTGGAAGCACATCAGCTTGGGGCACCAAAATGAACATTGAAATACTCACAGAAGTGTGATGAAACTGCATTTAGCTGTCCATGCCAGCAGCAATCTACATTGCTGACCCCAAAACTTGCTTGGTTTTGCCTGATTAAACTGAATTCTTTAAGCTGCTAACTAAACGAACTACCTGACATATCAGAGAGGTCTTCCTAGAGTGTCAGGCTATGTTGTCCTTTTCCTTCACAATATCAGTGTTTAAGAGCTTCAGGATGTCAGGCAAGTGCTGTTTAATAAATATTCATACAAGCCATAAAAGTTTAGATTTGAATTTAGCTTTACTCGCTTGCTTTCCTTTTTTACTCTTTCTGCAACTTGTCAAACTTTTGAAATATAACACAAAAAAAGGCAAAAATGTAGCCTTGTGATTGACAGTCTAATTCACAAACTTCTTCAATAGTGTCATATTTCGTACTGTGAGGAAGAGTAAGGGAGATTTATCATTTAGTGCAAAATATTATGGAAAATGGAAAAAGTCTGAATTGAAATTTTTATAAAATATCAGAAATGGTATCCTTAGCAGAGCTCTAAAAGAAAGGAAGATTACAGGGAGAACATAAGCTCTGGTGTGTGTTATTTCTCTTTTAAAAATTGCTAAAATTATATTGCTTCTGAAAGAAATTTCATTTTTTTTACCAAAGCAACTACTGAGACATTGTTTGGAACCCAATTTCTAAATCTGTCTTTTTACTGTAGTACTCTGATTTTTAGAATGATCAGCTTTTGGAAGACAGACAATGGAAAGCCTGGCAGAAATTTTTTTTTTTGCAATTGGAAAGGGTTTGGTTTTCTTTATATAGTTTACCTGGTGGACTGAATCTTCTGTGATGCTCTATATTCTGCCCTCCAGAAGGCTGCAAGCATCCATGGAGCTCATGAACATGAATCATAGAATCATAGAATAGATTGGGTTGGAAAAGACCTCCAAGATCATAAAGTCCAGCCCCTGATCCAACTCCAATTACTATATCATGGCACTAAGGGTCACATCCAATCTCCTTTTAAAAACCTCCAGGGATGGTGAATCCACCACCTCTCTGGGTAGGCCATTCCAATGCCTGATTACTCTCTTCCTAACATCTAACCTAAACCTCCCCTGGCAGAGCTTGAGCCCATGTCCTCTTGTCCTATTGTTGGTTGCCTGGGAGAAGAGACCAACCCCCACCTGGCTATAACCTCCCTTCAGGTAGTTGAAGAGAGTGATGAGGTCACCTCTAAGCCTTCTCTTCTCCAGACTAAACAACCCCAGCTCCCTCAGCCTCTCCTCATAGGACTTGTGCTCAGATCCCTTCACC